>NW_027361683.1:53190000-53365000 GCF_039654945.1 Dendrobates tinctorius
GCTGCCCCTTTAAGAGAGACTTGGCTGCTGCCCCTGCAAGACTTTCAACTCAGGATCCGTTTTAACTGTGGGTGCCTCTCAGGGGCCACTTTGGCCTCAGGGTCCGATTTTGTGGGTGGGACCCCTCAGGGCCCGATTTTGTGGGTGGGGCCCCTCTGGGTCTGATTTTGTGGCTGGGGCACCTCAGGGTCCGATTTTGTGGGTGGGGCCCCTTAGGGTCCGATTTGGTGGGCGGGGCCACTCAGGGTCCGATTTGGTGGGCGGGGCCACTCAGGGTCCGATTTGGTGGGCGGGGCCACTCAGGGTCCGATTTGGTGGGCGGGGCCACTCAGGGTCCGATTTGGTGGGCGGGGCCACTCAGGGTCCGATTTGGTGGGCGGGGCCCCTCAGGGTCCAATTTGGTGCGCGGGATCCCTCGGGGTCCGATTTGGTGGGCGGGGCCCCTCTGGGTCCGATTTGGTGGGCGTGGACCCTCGGGGTCCGATTTGGTGGGTGGGGCCCCTCGGGGTCCGATTTGGTGGGTGGGGCCCCTCGGGGTCCGATTTGGTGAGCGGGGCCACTCTAGGTCTGATTTGGTAGGCGGGCCACTCTGGGTCCGATTTGGTGGGCGGGGCCCCTCAGAGTTCAATTTGGTCAGCGGGGCCCCTCAGGGTCCGATTTTGTGGTTGGGGCCTTTCAGAATCCGATTTGGTGGGCGGGGCCCCTCAGGGTCCGATTTGGTGGGCGGGGCCCCTCAGGGTCCGATTTTGTGGCCGGGTCCCCTCAGGGTCTGGATTTGTGGGTGGGGCCCCTCAGGGTCCGATTTTGTGGGTGGGGCCCCTCAGGGTCTGATTTTGTGGCTGGGGCCCCTCAGGGTCCGATTTTGAGGGCGGGGCCCCTCAGGGTCTAATTTGGAGGGCGGGGCCCCTCAGGGTCTGATTTTGTGGGTTGGGCCCCTCAGGGTCCGATTTTGTGGCCGGGGCCCCTCAGGGTCCGGTTTTGTGTCCGGGGCCCCTCAGGGTCCGATTTTGTGTCCGGGGCCCCTCAGGGTCCGATTTGGTGGTTGGGGCCCCTCAGGATCTGATTTTGTGGCCGGGGTCCCTCAGGGTCTGATTTTGTGGCTGGGGCCCCTGAGGGTCCAATTTTGTGGGTGGGGCCCCTCAGAGTCCGATTTTGTGGGTGGGACCCTCAGGATCCGATTTTGTGGTTGGGGCCCCTCAGGGTTCAATTTTGTAGGTGGGGTCCCTCAGGGTCCGATTTTGTGGGTAGGGACCCTCAGGGTCCGATTTTGTGAGTGGGGCCACTCAGAGTCCGATGTTGTGGCCGGATCCCCTCAGGGTCCGATTTTGTGAGTGGGGCCCCTCAGGGTCCAATTTTGTGGCCGGGGCCCCTCAGGGTCCAATTTTGTGGGTGGGGCCCCTTAGGTTCCGATTTTGTGGGTGGGGCCCCTCAGAGTCCGATTTTGTGGGTGGGGCCCCTCAGGGTACAATTTGGTGGGCGGGGCCACTCTGGGTCTGATTTGGTGGGCGGGGCCACTCTGGGTCCGATTTGGTGGGCGGGGCCACTCTGGGTCCGATTTGGTGAGCTGGGCCCCTCAGTGTCTGATTTGGTGGGCGGGATGTATCAGAGTCCGATTTGGTGGGCGGGGCCCCTCAGGGTCCAATTTGGTTGGCGGGGACCCACGGGGTTCGATTTGGTGGGCGGGATCCCTCGGGGTCCGATTTGGTGGGCGGGGCCCCTCGGGGTCCGATTTGGTGGGCGGGGCCCCTCTGGGTCCGATTTGGTGGGTGGGGCCCCTAGAGGTCCGATTTGGTGAGCGGGGCCACTCTAGGTCTGATTTGGTGGGCGGGCCACTCTGGGTCCGATTTGGTGGGCGGGGCACCTCAGAGTTCAATTTGGTCAGCGGGGACCCTCAGGGTCCGATTTTGTGGGTGGGGCCCCTCAGGGTCTGATTTTGTGGTTGGGGCCTTTCAGAATCCGATTTAGTGGGCGGGGCCCCTCAGGGTACGATTTGGTGGGTGGGGCCCCTCAGGGTCCAATTTGGTGGGCGGGGCCCCTCAGGGTCCAATTTGGTGGGCGGGGCCCCTCAGGGTCCCATTTGGTGGGCGGGGCCCCTCAGGGTCCCATTTGGTGGGCGGGGCCACTCTGGGTCCGATTTGGTGGGCAGGGCCACTCTGGGTCTGATTTGGTGGGCGGGGCAACTTTGGGTCCGATTTGGTGGACGGGGCCCTTCAGGGTCCAATTTGGTGGGCGGGGACACTGAGTCTGATTTTGTGGGTTGGGCCCCTCAGGGTCCAATTTTGTGGCCGGGGCCCCTCAGGGTCCGATTTTGCGGGTGGAGCCCCTCAGGGTCCGATTTTGTGGCCGGGGCCCCTTAGGGTCCGATTTTGTGGCTGGGGCCCCTTAGGGTCCGATTTTGCGGGTGCAGCCCCTCAGGGTCCGATTTTGTGGGTGGGGCCCCTCAGGGTCCGATTTTGTGGCTTGGGCCCCTCAGGGTCTGATTTTGTGGCTGGGGTCCCTCAGGGTCTGATTTTGTGGGTGGGGCCCCTCAGGGTCCGATTTCGTGACCTGGGCCCCTTAGGGTCTGATTTTGTGACTGGGGCCCCTGTGGGTTCGATTTTGTGGCCGGGTCCCCTCAGGGTCTTGATTTGTGGGTGGGGCCCCTCAGGGTCCGATTTTGTGGCTGGGGCCCCTCAGGGTCTGGTTTTGTGGGTGGGGCCCCTCAGCGTCTGATTTTGTGGGTGGGGCCCCTCAGGGTCCGATTTTGTGACCGGGGCACCTCAGGGTCTGATTTTGTGGTTGGGACCCATGAGGGTCCTATTTTGTGACTGGGGACCCTCTAGGTTCGATTTTGTGGCCGGGGTCTCTCGGGGTCCGATTTTGTGGTTGGGGCCCCTCAGGGTCTGATTTTGTGGCCGGGCCCACTCAGGGTCCGATTTTGTGGGTGGGGCCCCTTAGGGTCTGATTTTGTGGGTGGGTCCCCTTAGGGTCTGATTTTGTGGGTGGAGCCCCCTGGGTCCATTTTGGTGGGCGGGGCCACTCTGGGTCCGATTTGGTGGGCGGTGCCCCTCATGGTCCGATTTGGTGGGTGGGGCCCCTCATGGTCCGATTTGGTGGGCGGGGCCCCCTGCGTCCGATTTGGTGGGCGGGGCCCCTCTGGGTCCGATTTGGTGGGTGGGGCCCTTCAGGGTCCGATTTGGTGGGTGGGGCACCTCTGGGTCCGATTTGGTGGGCGGGGCCCTTCAGGGTCGGTTTTGGTGGGCGTGGTCAATCTGGGTCCGATTTGGTGGGCGGGGCTCCTCGGGTCCGATTTGGTGGGCGGGGTCAATCTGGGTCCGATTTGGTGGGTGGGGCTCCTCAGGTTCCGATTTGGTGGGCGGGGCCCCTCAGGGTCCGATTTGATGGGCGGGGCCCCTCTGGGTCCGATTTGGTGGGCGGGGCCCCTCTGGGTCCGATTTGGTGGGTGGGGCACCTCTGGGACCGATTTGGTGGGCGGGGCCCTTCAGGGTCCGATTTGGTGGGCGGGGTCAATCTGGGTCCGATTTTGTGGGCGGGGCTCCTGAGGTTCCGATTTGGTGGGCGGGGCCCCTCAGGGTCCGATTTGATGGGCGGGGCCCCTCTGGGTCCGATTTGGTGGGCGGGGCCACTTTGGGTCCGATTTGATGGGCGGGGCCCTTCAGGGTCCGATTTGGTGGGCGGGGTCACTCTGGGTCCCATTTGGTGGGCTGGGCTCCTCAGGGTCTGATTTGGTGGGCGGGGCTCCTCAGGGTCCGATTTGGTGGATGGGGCCCTTCAGGGTCCGATTTGGTGAGCGGGGCCACTCGGAGTCTGATTTGGTGGGCGGAGCCCCTCAGGATCCGATTTGGTGGGCTGTGCTACTCTGGGTCTGATTTTTTGAGCGGGGCCACACGGGGTCCGATTTGGAGGCCAGGGTGGCTCAGCCTCCGATTTGGAGGCCGGGGTGGTTCAGCCTACGATTTGGAGGCCGGGGTGGCTCAGCCTCCGATTTGGAGGCCGGGGTCACTCAGCTTTCGATTTGGCGCGCCGGCCCTTTAAGACTCATTTCGGTGCGCTGGCCCTTTAAGAATCACTGTGGCACGTCGGCCCTTTAAGAGCCAGGGTGTCTCATAGGGCTTCTAAATCCACTTTGTCGCACATTCTCTCTCAGGGGCATTTGTTATGTGATGAAGCTAGATTTGCATTTGTGCTGTGGGTTTCACTTTAAGAGCTGATATTATGTGGCAGAAGCTCTGTCCTTGGGATGTCATGTGACGTTCGTAGGCGTTGTCATAGTAACTGGGTCTGCCTGCGCTTATCAATGAGCTCAACTGCCATTTCAATCGCCTCAGGGCACGTTTTGCCATTACCTATTGAAAAGCATTGGAGACAGTGCATTCCAATGACGGGAAAAAAAAATTTCAAACGCAAATTGCGCAAAAACTACAAATCCGATTGACACGAAAAATACTTAGCACACCTCTCGTGGACGCTGGCTTCGAAACAACACCTTAACGGCATCTGTGCGTGTAGCGGTTCGGGCTGTATTAATTGCGGAAATCAACTTAATAATAATAATAATAAGAAGAAGAATAATAAGTTAGCAGCGTTCGGATTACAATATAGTGGTTTTTTCAAACCACTATAACTAGATGTGTATTTCCTGAAGGAAGTACAGATAGTGGTTTGAAATGGTGCCCGGGCTGCCCCTTCTCACATCGCCGTCAAGTAACATACCAGCTGTTATGTCATGTCATGGCCCAACACAGGCGACATCTTCGTGTCTGTCTCTCATGATGGTGAGGGAAGAAAAACAGCGACCCCTACAGTTAGCCATGAATTATATACGTCTCTTGAAGCACGTGATCTCGGTATATATGGAGTTTGACATTTACCTCAAGGCTAAACTTAAATATGTAGTGAGCTGACATTTACAACTTGCTAAAATAGCACATGCAATGGAAGGCAATGTCCCGTACAGAACATATAAGAATACAACTCCATAACTAATATAAATCCATAACTAATATAAATCCATAACTAATAATATTTACCAAGTACAGATAGTGGTTTGAAATGGTGCCCGGGCTGCCCCTTTAAGAGAGACTTGCCTGCTGCCCCTGCAAGACTTTCAACTCAGGATCCGTTTTAACTGTGAGTGCCTCTCAGAGGCCACTTTGGCCTCAGGGTCTGATTTGGTGGGTGGGGCCCCTCAGGATCCGATTACTTGGCCTGGGTGCCTCAGGGCTTGAATTGTTGGCGGGGATCTCTCAGGCTTCGATTTTGTGGGTGTGGCCCCTCAGGTTCCGATATTGTGTGGGGCCCCTCAGGGTCCGATTTTGTGGCTGGGGCCCCTCAGGGTCCGATTTTGTGGTTGGGACCAATCAGGGTCCGATTTTGTGGTTGGGGCCCCTCAGGGTCAGATTTTGTGGGTGGGGCCCCTCAGGGTCAGATTTTGTGGGCGGAGACACTCTGGGTCCTATTTGGTGGGCGGGACCACTCTGGGTCCGATTTGGTTGGCGGGACCACTCTGGGTCTGATTTGGTGGGTGGGGCCTCTCAGGGTCCGATTTGGTGGGCGGGGCCACTCTGGGTCCGATTTGGTTGGCGGGACCACTCTGGGTCCGATTTAGTGGGTGGGGCCCCACAGGGTCCGATTTGGTGGGCGGGGCCCCTCAAAGTCTGGTTTGGTGGGCAGGGCCTCTCTGGGTCCGATTTGGTGGGTGGGGCCACTCTGGGTAAGATTTGGAGGCTGGGGTCGCTCAGCCTCCGATTTGGAGGCCAGGGTCGATGAGCTTCCGATTTGGAGGCCGGGGTCAAAGAGCCTCCGATTTGGAGGCCGGGGTGGCTCAGCCTCCGATTTGGAGGCCGGGGTGGCTCAGCCTCCGATTTGGAGGCCGGGGTGGCTCAGCCTCCGATTTGGAGGCCGGAGTGGCTCAGCCTCCGATTTGGAGGCCGGGGTGGCTCAGCCTCCGATTTGGAGGCCGGGGTGGCTCAGCCTCCGATTTGGAGGCCGGGGTGGCTCAGCTTTCGATTTGGCGCACCGGCCCTTTAAGACTCATTTTGGTGCGCCGGCCCTTTAAGAATCACTTAGGCGCGTCGGCCGTTTAAGAGCCAGTTTGGCTCACTGGCTTTCTTCTAAATCCACTTTGGCGCACATTCTCTCTCAGGGGCATGCGTCATGTGATGAAGCTAGATTTGCATTTGTGCTCTGGGTTTCGCTTTAAGAGCTGATATTATCTGCCAGAAACTCTGTCTTGGAGGGGTCATGAAAAGTTTGTAGGCATTGGCAAAGTAACTGGGTGTGCCTGCGCATATCAATGAGCTTAACTGCTATCTGAATCGCCTCATGACTGCCCCATGTTTTCCCTATGGCAAAATTTTCCATTTGAAATGCATTGAGACAGTGCATTCCAATGACAGGAAAATGTTTTTTCAAACGCAAATTGCACAAAAACTATAAATCTGATGGACACGAAAAATACTTAGCACACCTCTCGTGAACGCTGGCTTTGAAACGACACCTTAACGGAGTCTGTGAGTGTAACGGTTCGGGCCGCATTAATTGTGGAAATCAACTGAATAGTAATAATAATACTAGATGTGTATTTCCTGAAGGAAGTACAGATAGTGGTTTGAAATGGTGCCCGGGCTGCCCCTTTAAGAGAGACTTGCCTGCTGCCCCTGCAAGACTTTCAACTCAGGATCCGTTTTAACTGTGAGTGCCTCTCAGGGGCCACTTTGGCCTCAGGGTCTGATTTGGTGGGTGGGGTGCCTCAGGATCTGATTCCTTGGCCTGGGCTCCTCAGGGCTGGAATTGTTGGCGGGGATCCCTCAGGCTCCGATTTTGTGGGTGGGGCCCCTTAGGGTCCGATTTTGAGGGTGGGCCCCCTAAGGGTCCGATTTTGAGGGTGGGGCCCCTTAGGGTCCGATTTTGAGGGTGGGGCCCCTAAGGGTCCGATTTTGTGGGTGGGGCCCCTCAGGGTCCGATTTTGTGGCCGGGGTCCCTCAGGGTCCCATTTTGTGGTTGGGCCGCTCAGGGTCCGATTTTGTGGCTGGGGTCCCTCAGGGTCCAATTTTGTGACTGGGGCCCATCAGGGTCCGATTTTGTGGCCACGGCCCCTCACGGTCTGATTTTGTGGCAGGGGCCCCTCTGGGTCTGATTTTGTGGGCGGAGCCCCACTGGGTCCAATTTGGTGGGCGGGACCACTCTGGGTCCAATTTGGTGGGCGGGACCACTCTGGTTCCAATTTGGTGGGCGGGGCCTCTCAGGGTCCGATTTGGTGGGCGGGGCCCCACAGTGTCCGATTTGGTGGGCGGGGCCCCTCAGGGTCCAATTTGGTGGGTGGGGCCACTCTGGGTAAGATTTGTAGGCTGAGGTCGCTCAGTCTCCAATTTGGAGGCCGGGGTCGTTGAGCTTCCGATTTGGAGGCCGAGGTCAAAGAGCCTCCGATTTGGAGGCAGGGGTCGATGAGCTTCCGATTTGGAGGCCGGGGTCGATGAGCCTCTGATTTGGAGGCCGGGGTGGCTCAGCCTCCGATTTGGAGGCCGGGGTGGCTCAGCCTCCGATTTGGAGGCCGGGGTGGCTCAGCCTCCGATTTGGAGGCCGGGGTGGCTCAGCCTCCGATTTGGAGGCCGGGGTGGCTCAGCCTCCGATTTGGAGGCCGGGGTGGCTCAGCCTCCGATTTGGAGGCCGGGGTAGCTCAGCCTCCGATTTGGAGGCCGGGGTGGCTCAGCCTCCGATTTGGAGGCCGGGGTGGCTCAGCCTCCGATTTGGAGGCCGGGGTGGCTCAGCCTCCGATTTGGGAGGCCGGGGTCAAAGAGCCTCCGATTTGGAGGCCGGGGTGGCTCAGCCTCTGATTTGGAGGCCGGGGTGGCTCAGCCTCCGATTTGGAGGCCAGGGTGACTCAGCCTCCGATTTGGAGGCCGGGGTGGCTCAGCCTCCGATTTGGGAGGCCGGGGTCAAAGAGCCTCCGATTTGGAGGTCGGGGTGGCTCAGCCTCCGATTTGGAGGCCGGGGTGGCTCAGCCTCCGATTTGGTGGCCGGGGTGACTCAGCCTCCGATTTGGAGGCCGGGGTGACTCAGCCTCCGATTTGGAGGCCGGGGTGACTCAGCCTCCGATTTGGAGGCCGGGGTGGCTCAGCCTCCGATTTGGAGGCCGGGGTGACTCAGCCTCCGATTTGGAGGCCGGGGTGGCTCAGCCTCCGATTTGGAGGCCGGGGTGGCTCAGCCTCCGATTTGGAGGCCGGGGTGGCTCAGCCTCCGATTTGGAGGCCGGGGTGGCTCAGCCTCCGATTTGGAGGCCGGGGTGGCTCAGCCTCCGATTTTGGAGGCCGGGGTGGCTCAGCCTCCGATTTTGGAGGCCGGGGTGGCTCAGCCTCCGATTTTGGAGGCCGGGGTGGCTCAGCCTCCGATTTGGAGGCCGGGGTGGCTCAGCCTCCGATTTGGAGGCCGGGGTGGCTCAGCCTCCGATTTGGAGGCCGGGGTGGCTCAGCCTCCGATTTGGAGGCCGGGGTGGCTCAGCCTCCGATTTGGAGGCCGGGGTGGCTCAGCCTCCGATTTGGAGGCCGGGGGAGTCGATCAGCCTCCCATTTGAAGCCTGTGGTCATCAGCTTTCGATTTGGCGTGTCGGCCCTTTAAGACTCATTTCGGTGCGCCGGCCCTTTAACAATCACTTTGGCTCGTCGGCCCTTTAACAATCACTTTGGCGCGTCGGCCCTTTAAGAGCTAGTTTGGCTCACTGGGCTTCTTCTAAATCCACTTTGGCGCACATTCTCTCTCAGGGGCATGTGTCATGTGATGAAGCTAGATTTGCATTAGTGCTGTGGGTTTCGCTTTAAGAGCTGATATTATGTGGCAGAAGTTCTGTCCTCGGGGCGTCATGTGACGTTCGTAGGCGTTGGCATAGTAACTGGGTCTGCCTGCGCATATCAATGAGCTTAACTGCTATTTCAATCGCCTCAGGGCACGTTTTGCCATTTCCCATTGAAAAGCATTGGAGACAGTGCATTCCAATGACGGGAAAAAAAATTTTCAAACGCAAATTGCTCAAAAACTACAAATCCGATCGACACGAAAAATACTTAGCACACCTCTCATGGACGCTGGCTTTGAAACGACACCTCAACGGAGTCTGTGCGTGTAGCGGTTCGGGCCGCATTAATTGCGGAAATCAACTTAATAAGAAGAAGAATAAGTTAGCAGCGTTCGGATTACAATATAGTGTTTTTTTCAAACCACTATAACTAGATGTGTATTTCCTGAAGGAAGTACAGATAGTGGTTTGAAATGGTGCCCGGGCTGCCCCTTTAAGAGAGACTTGGCTGCTGCCCCTGCAAGACTTTCAACTCAGGATCCGTTTTAACTGTGGGTGCCTCTCAGGGGCCACTTTGGCCTCAGGGTCCGATTTTGTGGGTGGGACCCCTCAGGGCCCGATTTTGTGGGTGGGGCCCCTCTGGGTCCGATTTTGTGGCTGGGGCACCTCAGGGTCCGATTTTGTGGGTGGGGCCCCTTTGGGTTCGATTTGGTGGACGGGGCCACTCAGGGTCCGATTTGGTGGGCGGGGCCACTCAGGGTCCGATTTGGTGAGTGGGGCCCCTCAGGGTCCGATTTTGTGGGTGGGGCCCCTCAGGGTCCGATTTTGTGGTTGGGGCCTTTCAGAATCTGATTTAGTGGGCGGGGCCCCTCCGGGTCTGAATTGGTGGGCGGGGCCCCTCAGGGTCCGATTTGGTGGGCGGGGCCCCTCAGGGTTCGATTTGGTGGATTGGGCCCCTAAGGGTCCGATTTTGTGGGTTGGGCCACTCAGGGTCCGATTTTGTGTCTGGGGCCCCTCAGGGTCTGATTTTGTGGCCGGTGCCTCTCAGGGTCCGATTTTGTGGTTGGGGTCCCTGAGGGTCCAATTTTGTGTCCGGAGCCTCTCAGGGTCCGATTTTGTGGTTGGGGCCCCTCAGGATCCGATTTTGTGGCCGGGGTCCCTCAGGGTCTGATTTTGTGGCTGGGGCCCCTCAGGGTCCGATTTTGTGGGTGGGGCCCCTCAGGGTCCAATTTTTTGGCCGGGGCCCCTCAGGGTCCGATTTTGTGGTTGGGGCCCCTCAGGGTCTGATTTTGTGGTTGGGGCCCCTCAGGGTCCGATTTTGTGAGTGGGGCCCCTCAGGGTCCGATGTTGTGGCCGGGGTCCCTCAGGGTCTGATTTTGTGGGTGGGGCCCCTCAGGGTCCGATTTTGTGGGTGGGGCCCCTCAGGGTCCGATTTTGTGGCCGGGGTCCCTCAGGGTCCGATTTTGTGGCCGGGGCCCCTCAGGGTCCAATTTTGTGGGTGGGGCCCCTCAGGGTCCAATTTTGTGGGTGGGGCCCCTCAGGATCCGATTTTGTGGTTGGGGCCCCTCAGGGTTCAATTTTGCAGG
Source organism: Dendrobates tinctorius (assembly GCF_039654945.1). Taxonomy (NCBI): domain Eukaryota; kingdom Metazoa; phylum Chordata; class Amphibia; order Anura; family Dendrobatidae; genus Dendrobates; species Dendrobates tinctorius. The sequence continues at coordinate 53,200,378 of NW_027361683.1, forward strand.
CGGGGCCCCTCAGGGTTCAATTTTGCAGGCGGGGCCCCTCAGGGTCCGATTTTGTGGCCGGGGCCCGTGAGGGTCCGATTTTGTGGCCGGGGCCCGTGAGGGTCCGATTTTGTGGCCGGGGCCCGTGAGGGTCCGATTTTGTGGCCGGGGCCCCTCAGGGTCCGATTTTGTAAGTGGGGCACCTCAGGGTCCAATTTGGTGGGTGGGGCCACTCTGGGTCTGATTTGGTGGGCGGGGCCACTCTGGGTCCGATTTGGTGGGAGGGGCCACTCTGGGTCCAATTTGGATGCCAGGGTGGCTCAGCCTCCTTTTTGTAGGCCAGGGTCTATCAGCCTCCGATTTGGAGCCTTGGGTCACTCAGCTTTCGATTTGGCGCGCCGGCCCTTTAAGACTCATTTTGGTGCGCCGGCTCTTTAAGAATCACTTTGGCGCGTCGGCCCTTTAAGAGCCAGGGTGGCTCACTGGGCTTCTAAATCCACTTTGGCACACATTCTCTCTCAGGGGCAAGTGTCATGTGATGAAGCTAGATTTGCATTTGTGGTGTGGGTTTTGCTTTAAGAGCTGATATTATATGGCAGAAGCTCTGTCTTGGAGAGGTCATGTGACGTTTGTAGGCGTTGGCATTGTAACTGGGTCTGCCTGCGCATATCAATGAGCTCAACTGCCATTTCAATCGCCTCAGGGCATGTTTTGCCATTTCCCATTCAAATGCATTGAGACAGTGCATTCCAATGACGGGAAAAAAAAATTTTCAAACGCAAATTGCGCAAAAACTACAAATCCGATCGACACGAAAAATACTTAGCACACCTCTCGTGGACGCTGGCTTCGAAACAACACCTCAACGGCGTCTGTGCGTGTAGCGGTTCGGGCTGTATTAATTGCGGAAATCAACTTAATAATAATAATAAGAAGAAGAAGAATAAGTTAGCAGCGTTCGGATTACAATATAGTGGTTTTTTCAAACCACTATAACTAGATGTGTATTTCCTGAAGGAAGTACAGATAGTGGTTTGACATGGTGCCCGGGCTGCCCCTTTAAGAGAGACTTGCCTGCTGCCCCTGCAAGACTTTCAACTCAGGATCCGTTTTAACTGTGAGTGCCTCTCAGAGGCCACTTTGGCCTCAGGGTCTGATTTGGTGGGTGGGGCCCCTCAGGATCCGATTACTTGGCCTGGGTGCCTCAGGGCTTGAATTGTTGGCGGGGATCTCTCAGGCTTCGATTTTGTGGGTGTGGCCCCTCAGGTTCCGATTTTGTGTGGGGCCCCTCAGGGTCCGATTTTGTGGCTGGGGCCCCTCGGGGTCCGATTTTGTGGTTGGGGCCCCTCAGGGTCAGATTTTGTAGGTGGGGCCCCTTAGGGTCTGATTTTGTGGGCGGAGACCCTCTGGGTCCTATTTGGTGGGCGGGACCACTCTGGGTCCGATTTGGTTGGCGGGACCACTCTGGGTCCGATTTGGTGGGCTGGGCCTCTCAGGGTCCGATTTGGTGGGCGGGGCCACTCTGGGTCCGATTTGGTTGGCGGGACCACTCTGGGTACGATTTAGTGGGTGGGGCCCCACAGGGTCCGATTTGGTGGGTGGGGCCCCTCAAAGTCTGGTTTGGTGGGCAGGGCCTCTCTGGGTCCGATTTGGTGGGTGGGGCCACTCTGGGTAAGATTTGGAGGCTGGGGTCGCTCAGCCTCCGATTTGGAGGCCGGGGTCGATGAGCTTCCGATTTGGAGGCCGGGGTCAAAGAGCCTCCGATTTGGAGGCCGGGGTGGCTCAGCCTCCGATTTGGAGGCCGGGGTGGCTCAGCCTCCGATTTGGAGGCCGGGGTGGCTCAGCCTCCGATTTGGAGGCCGGGGTGGCTCAGCCTCCGATTTGGAGGCCGGGGTGACTCAGCCTCCGATTTGGAGGCCGGGGTGGCTCAGCCTCCGATTTGGGAGGCCGGGGTCAAAGAGCCTCCGATTTGGAGGCCGGGGTGGCTCAGCCTCCGATTTGGAGGCCGGGGTGGCTCAGCCTCCGATTTGGAGGCCGGGGTGGCTCAGCCTCCGATTTGGAGGCCGGGGTGGCTCGGCCTCCGATTTGGAGGCCGGGATGACTCGTCCTCCGATTTGGAGGCCGGGGTGACTCGGCCTCCGATTTGGAGGCCGGGGTGACTCGGCCTCCGATTTGGAGGCCGGGGTGGCTCAGCCTCCGATTTGGAGGCCGGGGTAGTCGATCAGCCTCCCATTTGAAGCTTGTGGTCATCAGCTTTCGATTTGGCGTGTCGGCCCTTTAAGACTCATTTCGGTGCGCCGGCCCTTTAACAATCACTTTGGCGCGTCGGCCCTTTAACAATCACTTTGGCGCGTCGGCCCTTTAAGAGCTAGTTTGGCTCACTGGGCTTCTTCTAAATCCACTTTGGCACACATTCTCTCTCAGGGGCATGTGTCATGTGATGAAGCTAGATTTACATTAGTGCTGTGGGTTTCGCTTTAAGAGCTGATATGTGGCAGAAGTTCTGTCCTCGGGGCGTCCTGTGACGTTCGTAGGCGTTGGCATAGTAACTGGGTCTGCCTGCGCATATCAATGAGCTTAACTGCTATTTCAATCGCCCCAGGGCACGTTTTGCCATTTCCCATTGAAAAGCATTGGAGACAGTGCATTCTAATGACGGGAAAAAAAATTTTCAAACGCAAATTGCTCAAAAACTACAAATCCGATCGACACGAAAAATACTTAGCACACCTCTCATGGACGCTGGCTTCGAAACGACACCTCAACGGAGTCTGTGCGTGTAGCGGTTCGGGCCGCATTAATTGCGGAAATCAACTTAATAATAATAAGAAGAAGAAGAATAAGTTAGCAGCGTTCGGATTACAATATAGTGGTTTTTTCAAACCACTATAACTAGATGTGTATTTCCTGAAGGAAGTACAGATAGTGGTTTGAAATGGTGCCCGGGCTGCCCCTTTAAGAGAGACTTGCCTGCTGCCCCTGCAAGACTTTCAACTTAGTATCCGTTTTACCTGTGGGTGCCTCTCAGGGTCCACTTTGGCCTGTGGGGCCCCTCAGGGTCTGATTTGGTGGGTGGGGCCCCTCAGGATCCGATTCAGTGGACTGGGCTCCTCAGGGCTTGAATTGGTGGGTGGGGCCACTCTGGGTCCGATTTGGTGGGCGAGGCCCCTCAGGGTCCGGTTTGGTGGGCACGGCCCCTCAGGGTCTGGTTTGGTGGGTGAGACCCCTCTGGGTCCGATTTGGTGGGCGTGGCCCCTCAGGATTCGATTTGGTGGGTGCGGCACCACAGGGTCCGATTTGATGGGCGGGGCCCCACAGGGTCTGATTTGGTGGGAGGGGCCACTCTGGGTCCAATTTAGTGGTCGGGGTCCCACAGGGTCCGATTTGGTGAGTGGGGCCCCACAGGGTCCAATTTTGTGGGCGGGGCTCCTCTGGTTCCTATTTGGTAGACGGGGCCTCTCAGAGTCTGATTTGGTGGGCGGGTCCCCTCAGAATCCGATTTGGTGAGTGGGGCTCTTCAGGGTCAGATTTGGTGGGTGGGACCCCTCAGGGTCTGATTTGGTGGGAGGGGCCCCTCAGGGTTCGATTTGGTGGGCGGGGCCTCTTTGGGTTCGATTTGGTGGGCGGGGCCACTTCGGGGCCGAATTGTTGGCCTGGGTGGCTCAGCCTCCGATTTGAAGGCCAGGGTCGATCAGCCTCCTATTTGGAGCCTGGGGTCACTCAGCATTCGATTTGGCGCGCCGGCCCTTTAAGGCTCATTTTGGTGCGCCGGCCCTTTAAGATTCACTTAAGCACGTCGGCTGTTTAAGAGCTAGTTTGGCGCACTGGGCTTCTAAATTCACTTTGGCGTACATTCTCTCTCAGGGGCACGCGTCATGTGGTGAAGCTAGATTTGCATTTGTGCTGTGAGTTTCGCTTTAAGAGCTGATATTATCGCCAGAAACCGTGTCCTGAGGGTGTCATGTGACATTCGTTGGCATTGGCATAGAAACTGGGTCTGCCTGCGCATATCATTGAGCTAAACTGCCATTTGAATCACCTCAGGGCATATTTTCTCTAAGGAAAAATTTTCCCATTGAAAAGCATTGAGACAATACATTCAAATGACGGGAAAAAACATTTTCTAATGCAAATTGCACAAAAACTACAAATCCAATCGACACGAAAATTACTTAGCACACCTCTCGTGGACGCTGGCTTCGAAACGACACCTCAACGGAGTCTGTGTGTGTAGCGGTTCGGGCCGCATTAATTGCGGAAATCAACTGAATAATAAGAATAAGTAAGCAGCGGTCGGATTACAACATTAATACTAGATGTGTATTTCCTGAAGGAAGTACAGATAGTGGTTTGAAATGATGCCCGGGCTGCCCCTTTAAGAGAGACTTGCCTGCTGCCCCTGCAAGACTTTCAACTCAGGATCCGTTTTAACTGTGGGTGCCTCTCAGGGGCCACTTTGGCCTCAGGGTCCGATTTTGTGGGTGGGACCCCTCAGGGCCCGATTTTGTGGGTGGGGCCCCTCTGGGTCCGATTTTGTGGCCGGGGCACCTCAGGGTCTGATTTTGTGGGTGGGGCCCCTCTGGGTCCGATTTTATGGCCGGGGCCCCTCAGGGTTCAATTTTGTAGGCGGGGCCCCTCAGGGTCCGATTTTGTGGTTGGGGCCCCTCAGGGTCCGATTTTGTGGTTGGGGACCCACAGGGTCCGATTTTATGGCCGGGGCCCCTCAGGGTCCGATTTTGTGGCCGGATCCCCTCAGGGTCTGATTTTGTGGGTGGGGCCCCTCAGGGTCCGATTTTGTGGGTGGGGCCCCTCAGGGTCCAATTTTTTGGCCGGGGCCACTCAGGGTCCAATTTTGTGGGTGGGGCCCCTCAGGATCCAATTTTGTGGGTGAGGCCCCTCAGGGTCCGATTTTGTGGTTGGGGCCCCTCAGGGATCGATTTTGTGGTTGGGGCCCCTCAGGATCCAATTTTGTGACCGGGGCCCTCAGGGTCTGATTTTGTGGGTGGGGCCCCTCAGGGTCCGATATTGTGGGTGGGGCCCCTCAGGATCTGATTTTGTGGTTGGGGCCCCTCAGGATCTGATTTTGTGGGTGGGGCCCCTCAGGATCCGATTTTGTGGGTGGGGCCCCTCAGGGTCCGATTTTGTGGTTGGGGCCCCTCAGGATCCAATTTTGTGGGTGGGGCCCCTCAGGGTCCGATTTTGTGGTTGGGGCCCCTCAGGGATCGATTTTGTGGTTGGAGCCCCTCAGGGTCCGATTTTGTGGGTGGGGCCCCTCAGGGTCCGATTTTGTGGTTGGGGCCCCTCAGGGATCGATTTTGTGGTTGGGGCCCCTCAGGGTCCGATTTTGTGGTTGGGGCCCCTCAGGGTCCGATTTTGTGAGTGGGGCCTCTCAGGGTCCGATGTTGTGCCCGGGGCCCCTCATGGTCTGATTTTGTGGCCGGATCCCCTCAGGGTCCGATTTTGTGGGAGGGGCCCCTTAGGGTCCGATTTTGTGGCCGGGGCCCCTCAGGGATCGATTTTGTGGTTGGGGCCCCTCAGGATCCAATTTTGTGGGTGGGGCCCCTCAGGGTCCGATTTTGTGGTTGGGGCCCCTCAGGTATCGATTTTGTGGTTGGGGCCCCTCAGGATCCAATTTTGTGACCGGGGCCCTCAGGGTCTGATTTTGTGGGTGGGGCCCCTCAGGGTCCGATATTGTGGGTGGGGCCCCTCAGGATCCGATTTTGTGGGTGGGTCCCCTCAGGATCTGATTTTGTGGTTGGGGCCCCACAGGGTTCAATTTTGTAGGCGGGGCCCCTCAGGGTCCGATTTTGTGGCCGGGGCCCCTCAGGGTCCGATTTTGTGGGTGGGGCCCCTCAGGGTCCAATTTGGTGGGTGGGGCCACTCTGGGTCTGATTTGGTGGGCGGGGCCACTCTGGGTCCGATTTGGTGGGCGGGGCCACTCTGGGTCCAATTTGGATGCCAGGGTGGCTCAGCCTCCTTTTTGTAGGCCAGGGTCTATCAGCCTCCGATTTGGAGCCTTGGGTCACTCAGCTTTCGATTTGGCGCACCGGCCCTTTAAGACTCATTTTGGTGCGCCGGCTCTTTAAGAATCACTTTGGCGCGTCGGCCCTTTAAGAGCCATGGTGGCTCACTGGGCTTCTAAATCCACTTTGGCGCACATTCTCTGTCAGGGGCAAGTGTCATGTGATGAAGCTAGATTTGCATTTGTGCTGTGGGTTTTGCTTTAAGAGCTGATATTATGTGGCAGAGGCTCTGTCTTGGAGAGATCATGTGACGTTCGTAGGCGTTGGCATAGTAACTGGGTCTGCCTGCGCATATCAATGAGCTCAACTGCCATTTCAATCGCCTCAGGGCACGTTTTGCCATTACCCATTGAAAAGCATTGGAGACAGTGCATTCCAATGACGGGAAAAAAAATTTTCAAACGCAAATTGCGCAAAAACTACAAATCCGATCGACACGAAAAATACTTAGCACACCTCTCATGGACGCTGGCTTCGAAACGACACCTCAACGGAGTCTGTGCGTGTAGCGGTTCGGGCCGTATTAATTGCGGAAATCAACTTAATAATAATAATAAGAAGAAGAAGAATAAGTTAGCAGCGTTCGGATTACAATATAGTGGTTTTTTCAAACCACTATAACTAGATGTGTATTTCCTGAAGGATGTACAGATAGTGGTTTGAAATGGTGCCCGGGCTGCCCCTTTAAGAGAGACTTGCCTGCTGCCCCTGCAAGACTTTCAACTCAGGATCCGTTTTAACTGTGGGTGCCTCTCAGGGGCCACTTTGGCCTCAGGGTCCGATTTTGTGGGTGGGACCCCTCAGGGCCCGATTTTGTGGGTGGGGCCCCTCTGGGTCTGGTTTTGTGGCCGTGGCACCTCAGGGTCCGATTTTGTGGGTGGGGCCCCTTAGGGTCCGATTTGGTGGACTGGGCCACTCAGGGTCTGATTTGGTGGGCGGGGCCACTCAGGGTCCGATTTGGTGGGCGTGGCCACTCAGGGTCCGATTTTGTGGGTGGGGCCCCTCAGGGTCCGATTTTATGGTTGGGGCCATTCAGAATCCGATTTAGTGGGCGGAGCCCCTCAGGGTCCGAATTTGTGGGTGGGGCCCCTTAGGGCCCGATTTGGTGGGCGGGGCCCCTCAGGGTCCGATTTGGTGGGCGGGGCCCCTCAGGGTCCGATTTGGTGGGTGGGGCCCCTCAGGGTCTGATTTGGGGGGCGGGGCCACTCTGGGTCTGATTTGGTGGGCGGGGGCACTCTGGGTCTGATTTGGTGGGCGGGCCACTCTGGGTCTGATTTTATGGGTGGGGCCCCTCAGGATCCGATTTTGTAGGCGGGGCCCCTCAGGGTCCGATTTTGTGGCCGAGGCCCCTCAGGGTCTGATTTTGTGGCCGGGGCCCGTGAGGGTCCGATTTTGTGGGTGGGGTCCGTGAGGGTCCGATTTTATGGGTGGGGCCCCTCAGGGTCCGATGTTGTGGGTGGGGCCCCTCAGGGTCCGATTTTTTGAGTGGGCCCCCTCAGGGTCCGATTTTGTGGGTGGGGCCACTCAGGGTCCGATTTTGTGGTCTGGGCCCTCAGGGTCCGATTTTGTGGGTGGGGCCCCTCAGGGTCCGATTTTTTTGGGTGGGGCCCCTCAGGGTCCGATTTGGTGGGTGGGGCCACTCTGGGTCTGATTTGGTGGGCGGGGCCACTCTGGGTCTGATTTGGTGGGCGGAGCCACTCTGGGTCTGATTTGGTGGACGGGGCCACTCTGGGTCTGATTTGGATGCCAGGGTGGCTCAGCCTCCTTTTTGTAGGCCAGGGTCTATCAGCCTCCGATTTGGAGCCTTGGGACACTCATCTTTCGATTTGGCGCGACGGCCCTTTAAGACTCATTTTGGTGCGCTGGCTCTTTAAGAATCACTTTGGCGCGTCGGCCCTTTAAGAGGCCAGGGTGGCTCACTGGGCTTCTAAATCCACTTTGGCGCACATTCCCTCTCAGGGGCATACGACATGTGATGAAGCTAGATTTGCATTTGTGCTGTGGGTTTTGCTTTAAGAGCTGATATTATGTGGCAGAAGCTCTGTCTTGGAGAGGTCATGTGACGTTCGTAGGCATTGGCATAGTAACTGGGTCTGCCTGCGCATATCAATGAGCTTAACTGCCATTTCAATCGCCTCAGGGCATGTTTTGTCTATAGCAAAATTTCCCCATTCAAATGCATTGAGACAGTGCATTCCAATGACGGGAAAAAAAATTTTCAAACGCAAATTGCGCAAAAACTACAAATCTGATCGACACGAAAAATACTTAGCACACCTCTCATGGACGCTGGCTTCGAAACGACACCTCAACGGAGTCTGTGCGTGTAGCGGTTGGGGCCGCATTAATTGCGGAAATCAACTTAATAATAATAATAACTAGATGTGTATTTCCTGAAGGAAGTACAGATAGTGGTTTGAAATGGTGCCCGGGCTGCCCCTTTAAGAGAGACTTGCCTGCTGCCCCTGCAAGACTTTCAACTCAGGATCCGTTTTACCTGTATGTGCCTCTCAGGGGCCACTTTGGCCTCAGGGTCTGATTTTGTGGGTGGGGCCCCTCAGGGCCTGATTTTGTGGGTGGGGCCCCTCAGGGTCTGATTTTGTGGCCGGGGCCCCTCAGGTTCCGATTTTGTGGTTGGGGCCCCTCAGGTTTCGATTTTGTGGCTGGGGCCCCTCAGGTTCCGATTTTGAGGCCGGGGCCCCTCAGGGTCCGATTTTGTAGCCGGGGCCCCTCAGGGTCCAATTTGGTGGGCGGGGCCCCTCAGGGTCCGATTTTGTGGTTGGCTCCGCTCAGGGTCCGATTTTGTGGCTGGGGCCCCTCAGGTTCCGATTTTGTGACCGGGGCCCCGGGTCCGATTTTGTGGTTGGCGCCGCTCAGTGTCCGATTTTGTGACTGGGGCCCCTCAGGTTCCGATTTGGTGGCCGGGGCCTCTCAGGCTCCGATTTTGTGGGTGGGGCCCCTCAGGGTCGGATTTTGTGGCGGGGCCCCTCAGGGTCCGATTTGGTGGGTGGGGCCACTATGGGTCCGATTCGGTGGGCGGGGTCACTCTGGGTCCGATTTGGTGGGCGGGATCTCTGAGTCCGATTTGGTGGGTGGGGCCCCTCAGGGTCCGATTTTGTGGCCAGGGCCCGTCAGGGTACGATTTGGTGGGTGGGACCCCTCAGGGTCAGATTTGGTGGGCGGGGCCCCTCAGGGTCTGATTTTGTGTCCGGGGCCCCTCAGGGTCCGATTTTGTGGTTGGGGTCTTTCAGAATTCGATTTGGTGGGCGGGGCCCCTCAGGGTCCGATTTGGTGAGCAGGGCCCCTCAGGGTCCGATTTGGTGGGCGGGGCCCCTCAGGGTCTGATTTGGTGGGCGGGCCCCTCAGGGTCCGATTTAGTGGGCGGGGACCATTCTGGATCTGATTTGGTGAGCGGGGCCCCTCAGGGTCCAATTTTGTGGGTGGAGCCCCTCAGGGTCCGATTTTGTGGCCGGGGCCCCTCAGGGTCCGATTTTGTGGCCGGGGCCCCTCAGGGTCCAATTTGGTGGGCGGGGCCCCTCAGGGTCCAATTTGGTGGGCGGTCCCCACAGGGTCTGATTTGGTGGGCAATCGAATAGGACCCTGAGGGGCCCTGCCCACCAAATCAAACCCTGAGGGGCCTCGACCACCAAATTGGATTTGGTGGTTGGGGCCTTTCAGAATCCGATTTGGTGAGCGGGGCTCCTCAGAGTTCAATTTGGTGAGCGGGGCCCCTCAGAGTTCAATTTGGTGAGCGGGGCCCCTCAGAGTTCAATTTGGTGAGCAGGGCCCCTCAAGGTCCGATTTGGTGGGCGGGGCCCCTCAGGGTCCGATTTGGTGGGCGGGGCCCCTCAGGGTCCGATTTGGTGAGCGGGGCCCCTCAGAGTTCAATTTGGTGATCGGGGCCCCTCAGGGTCCGATTTGGCGGGTGGGGCCCCTGAGGGTCCGATTTTGTGGCCGGGGCCTCTCAGGGTCCGATTTTGTGGGTGGGGGCCCTCAGGATCCAATTTGGTGGGTGGGGCCCCTAAGGGTCCGATTTTGTGGCCGGGGCTCCTCAGGGTCCACTTTTGTGGTCAGGGCCCCTCAGTGTCCGATTTGGTGGCCGGGGCCACTCAGGGTCCGATTTTGTGGGTGGGGATCCCTGGGTCTGATTTTGTGGGCGGGCCAACTCTGGGTCCGATTAGGTGGGGGGCCCCTCAGGGTCCGATTAGGTGGGGGGCCCCTCAGGGTCCGATTAGGTGGGGGGGCACCTCAGGGTTCGATTAGGTGGGGGGGCACCTCAGGGTTCGATTAGGTGGGCGGGGCCCCTTAGGGTCCGAATTGGTGGGTGGGGCTCCTCAGGGTTCGAATTTGTGGTTGGGGCCCCTCAGGGTCTGATTTGGTGGGCGGGGCCCATCAGGGTCCGATTTGGTGAGCGGGGCCTCTCAGAGTTCAATTTGGTGGGCGGGGCCCCTCAGAGTCCGATTTGGTGGGCGGGGCCCCTCAGGGTCTGATTTGGTGGGCGGAGCCCCTCAGGATCTGATTTGGTGGGTGGGGCCCCTCATGGTCTGATTTTCTGGGCGGGGGCCATTCTGGGTTTGATTTGGTGGGCTGGGCCCCTCAGGGTCTGATTTTGTGGGTAGGGGCCCTCAGGGTCTGATTTTGTGGCCGGGGCCCCTCAGGGAACGATTTTGTGGCCGGGGCCCTTCTTGGTCCGATTTTGTGGGTGGGGCCCCTCAGGGTCCGATTTGGTGGGCTGGGCCACTCTGGGTTCGATTTTGTGGTTGGGGCCCCTCAGGGTCCGATCTTGTGGGTGGGGCCCCTCAGGGTCCGATTTTGTGGTTGGGTCCTTTCAGAATCCGATTTGGTGGGCGGGGCCGCTCAGGGTCCGATTTGGTGGGCGGGGGCGCACTTTGGCGCACATTCTCTCTCAGGGGCATGCGTCATGTGATGAAGCTAGATTTGCATTTGAGCTGTTGGTTTCGCTTTAAGAGCTGATATGTGGCAGAAGCTCTGTCCTGGGGGCGCCATGTGACGTTCGTAGGCGTTGGCATAGTAACTGGGTGTGCCTGCGCATATCAATGAGCTTAATTGCCATTTCAATCGCCTCAGGGCACGTTTTAAGTTTCCCATTCAAATGCATTGAGACATTGCATTCCAATGACAGGAAAAAAAATTTTCAAACGCAAATTGCACAAAAACTACAAATCCGATCGACACGAAAAATACTTAGCACACCTCTCGTGGACGCTGGCTTTGAAACGACACCTCAACGGAGTCTGTGCGTGTAGCGGTTCGGGCCGCATTAATTGCGGAAATCAACTGAAAAATAAGAATAAGTTAGCAGCGTTCGGATTACAACATTAACACTAGATGTGTATTTCCTGAAGGAAGTACAGATAGTGGTTTGAAATGGTGCCCGGGCTGCCCCTTTAAGAGAGACTTGCCTGCTGCCCCTGCAAGACTTTCAACTCAGGATCCGTTTTAACTGTGAGTGCCTCTCAGAGGCCACTTTGGCCTCAGGGTCTGATTTGGTGGGTGGGGCCCCTCAGGATCCGATTCCTTGGCCTGGGCTCCTCAGGGCTTGAATTGTTGGCGGGGATCTCTCAGGCTCCGATTTTGTGGGTGTGGCCCTCAGGGTCCGATTTTGTGGGTGGGGCCCCTCAGGTTCTGATTTTGTGAGTGGGGACCCTCAGGGTCCGATTTTGTGGCCGGGGCCCCTCAGGGTCTGATTTTGTGGCCGGATCCCCTCAGGGTCCGATTTTCTGGCCGTGGCCCCTCAGGGTCCGATTATGTGGGTTGGGCCCCTCAGGGTCCGATTTTGTGGCCAGGGCCCCTCAGGGTCTGATTTTGTGGCCGGGGCCCCTCAGGGTCCGATTTTGTGGCCGGGGCCCCTCAGGGTCTGATTTTGTGGTTGGGACCAATCAGGGTCCGATTTTGTGGTTGGGGCCCCTCAGGGTCAGATTTGGTGGGTTGGGCCCCTTAGGGTCTGATTTTGTGGGCGGAGACCCTCTGGGTCCGATTTGGTCGGCGGGGCCACTCTGGGTCCGATTTGGTTGGCGGGACCACTCTGGGTCTGATTTAGTGGGCGGGGCCCCACAGGGTCCGATTTGGTGGGCAGGGCCTCTCAGGGTCCAGTTTGGTAGGCAGGGCCTCTCTGGGTCCGATTTGGTGGGCGGGGCCATTCGGTAAGATTTGGTGGGTGGGGCCACTCTGGGTAAGATTTGGAGGCCGGGGTCGATGAGCTTCCGATTTGGAGGCCGAGGTCAAAGAGCCTCCGATTTGGAGTCCGGGGTGGCTCAACCTCCAATTTGGAGGCCGGGGTGGCTCAGCCTTCGATCTGGAGGCCGGGGTGGCTCAGCCTCCGATTTGGAGACCGGGGTGGCTCAACCTCTAATTTGGAGGCCGGGGTGGCTCAGCCTCCGATTTGGAGGCCGGGGGGTCGATTAGCCTCCCATTTGGAGGCTGTGGTCACTCAGCTTTCGATTTGGCGTGTTGGCCCTTTAAGACTCATTTCGGTGCGCCGGCCCTTTAACAGTCACTTTTGCACTTCGGCCCTTTAAGAGCCAGTTTGGCTCACTGGGCTTCTAAATACACTTTGGCGCACATTCTCTCTCAGGGGCATGTGTCATGTGATGAAGCTAGATTTGCATTTGTGCTGTGGGTTTCGCTTTAAGAGCTGATATTATGTGGCAGAAGCCCTGTTGTGGAGATGTCATGTGACGTTCGTAGGCGTTGGCATAGTAACTGGGTCTGCCTGCGCATATCAATGAGCTCAACTGCCATTTCAATCGCCTCAGGGCACGTTTTGCCATTTCCCCATTCAAATGCATTGGAGACAGTGCATTCCAATGACGGGAAAAAAAATTTTCGAACACAAATTGCGCAAAAACTACAAATCTGATCGACACGAAAAATACTTAGCACACCTCTCATGGGCGCTGGCTTCGAAACGACACCTCAACGGAGTCTGTGCGTGTAGCGGTTCAGGCTGTATTAATTGCGGAAATCAACTTAATAATAATAATAAGAAGAAGAAGAATAAGTTAGCAGCGTTCGGATTACAATATAGTGGTTTTTTCAAACCACTATAACTAGATGTGTATTTCCTGAAGGAAGTACAGATAGTGGTTTGAAATGGTGCCCGGTCTGCCCCTTTAAGATAGACTTGCCTGCTGCCCCTGCAAGACTTTCAACTCAGGATCCGTTTTAAATGTGGGTGCCTCTCAGGGGCCACTTTGGCCTCAGGGTCTGATTTGGTGGCTGGGGCCCCTGAGGATCCGATTCGGTGGCCTGGGCTCCTCAGGATTTGAATTAGTTGCCGGGATTCCTCAGGGTCCAATTTTGTGGGTGTGGCCCCTCAGGGTCGGATTTTGTGGGTGTTTGCCTCTCAGGGTCCGATTTTGTGGGTGGGTCCCCTCAGGGTCCGATTTTATGGGTGGGGACCCTCAGGGTCCGATTTTGTGGGTGGGGCCCCTCATGGTCTGATTTTGTGGGTGGGGCCCCTCAGGGTCTGATTTTATGGCCGGGGCCCCTCAGGGTCTGATTTTGCGGGTGGGGCCCCTCAGGGTCCGATTTTGTGGATTGGGCCCCTCAGGGTCCGATTTTGAGGGTGGGGCCCCTCAGGGCTTGAATTGTTGGCCGGGATCCCTCAGGCTCCTATTTTGTGGGTGTAGCCTCTCTGGGTCTGATTTGGTGGGTGGGGCCACTCTGGGTAAGATTTGGAGGCTGGGGTCGCTCAGCCTCCAATTTGGAGGCCGGGGTCGTTGAGCTTCCGATTTGGAGGCCGAGGTCAAAGAGCCTCCGATTTGGAGGCCGGGGTCGTTGAGCTTCCGATTTGGAGGCCGAGGTCAAAGAGCCTCCGATTTGGAGGCCGGGGTGGCTCAGCCTCGGATTTGGAGGCCGGGGTGGCTCAGCCTCGGATTTGGAGGCCGGGGTGGCTCAGCCTCGGATTTGGAGGCCGGGGTGGCTCAGCCTCGGATTTGGAGGCCGGGGTGGCTCAGCCTCGGATTTGGAGGCCGGGGTGGCTCAGCCTCGGATTTGGAGGCCGGGGTGGCTCAGCCTCGGATTTGGAGGCCGGGGTGGCTCAGCCTCGGATTTGGAGGCCGGGGTGGCTCAGCCTCGGATTTGGAGGCCGGGGTGGCTCAGCCTCGGATTTGGAGGCCGGGGTGGCTCAGCCTCGGATTTGGAGGCCGGGGTGGCTCAGCCTCGGATTTGGTGTGTCGGCCCTTTAAGACTCATTTGAGTGCGCTGGCCCTTTAACAATCACTTTGGCGCGTTGGCCCTTTAACAATCACTTTGGCGCGTTGGCCCTTTAACAATCACTTTGGCGCGTTGGCCCTTTAACAATCACTTTGGCGCGTTGGCCCTTTAACAATCACTTTGGCGCGTTGGCCCTTTAACAATCACTTTGGCGCGTTGGCCCTTTAAGAGCTAGTTTGGCTCACTGGGCTTCTTTTAAATCCACTTTGGCGCACACATTCTCTCTCAGGGGCATGTGTCATGTGATGAAGCTAGATTTGCATTTGTGCTGTGGGTTTCGCTTTAAGAGCTGATATTATGTGGCAGAGGCTCTGTGCTGGGGTTCAAGTGAAGTTCGTAGGCGTTGGCATAGTAACTGGGTCTGCCTGCGCATATCAATGAGCTCAACTGTCATTTCAATCGCCTCAGGGCACGTTTTGCCATTTCCTATTGAAAAGCATTGGAGACAGTGCATTCCAATGACGGGAAAAAAAAATTTCAAACGCAAATTGCGCAAAAACTACAAATCCGATCGACACGAAAAATACTTAGCACACCTCTCATGGACGCTGGCTTCGAAACGACACCTCAACGGAGTCTGTGCGTGTAGCGGTTCGGGCCGCATTAATTGCGGAAATCAACTTAATAATAATAATAAGAAGAATAAGTTAGCAGCGTTCGGATTACAATATAGTGGTTTTTTCAAACCACTATAACTAGATGTGTATTTCCTGAAGGAAGTACAGATAGTGGTTTGAAATGGTGCCCGGGCTGCCCCTTTAAGAGAGACTTGCCTGCTGCCCCTGCAAGACTTTCAACTCAGGATCCGTTTTAACTGTGGGTGCCTCTCAGGGGCCACTTTGGCCTGTGGGGCCCCTCAGGGTCTGATTTGGTGGGCGGGGCCACTCTGGGTCTGATTTGGTGGCCAGGGTGGCACAGCCTCCGATTTGTAGGCCAGGGTTGATCAGCCTCCGATTAGGAGGCCGGGGTGGCTCAGCCTCCGATTTGGAGCCTGGGGAAAATCAGCCTCCGATTTGGAGCCTGGGGCCACTCAGCTTTCGATTTGGCGTGCCGGCCCTTTAAGACTCATTTTGGTGCGCCGGCTCTTTAAGAATCAGTTTGGCGCATCGGCCGTTAAAGAGCCAGTTTGGCGCACTGGACTTCTAAATCCACTTTGGCGCACATTCTCTCTCAGGGGCATGCGTCATGTGATGAAGCTAGATTTGCATTTGTGCTTTGGGTTTCGCTTTAAGAGCTGATATTATCTTGCAGAAACTTTGTCCTGGCGGGGTCATGTAAAGTTCGTAGGGGTTGGCATAGTAACTGGGTGAGCCTGCGCATATCAATGAGCTTAACTGCCACCTCACAACTGTCTCATGTTTTCCCTATGGAAACATTTTCCCATTGAAATGCATTGAGGAAAATGTTTTTTCAAATGCAAATTGCGCAAAAACTACAAATCCGATCGACACGAAAAATACTTAGCACACCACTCATGGACACTGGCTTCGAAACATCGCCTCAACGGAGTCTGTGCGTGTAGCGGTTCGGGCCGCATTAATTGCGGAAATCAACTGAATAGTAATAATAATACTAGATGTGTATTTCCTGAAGGAAGTACAGATAGTGGTTTGAAATGGTGCCTGGGCTGCCCCTTTAAGAGAGACTTGGCTGCTGCCCCTGCAAGACTTTCAACTCAGGATCCGTTTTAAATGTGGGTGCCTCTCAGGGGCCACTTTGGCCTCAGGGTCTGATTTGGTGGGTGGGGCCCCTCAGGGTCTGATTTTGTGGGTGTGGCCTCTCAGGGTCCGATTTTGTGGGTGTGGCCCCTCAGGGTCCGATTTTGTGGGTGGGTCCCCTCAGGGTCCGATTTTATGGGTGGGGCCCCTCAGAGTCCGATTTTGTGGATGGGACCCCTCATGGTCTGATTTTGTGGGTGGGGCCCCTCAGGGTACGATTTTGTGGCCGGGGCCCCTCAGGGTCCGATTTTGTGGATGGGCCGCTCAGGGTCCGATTTTGTGGCCGGGGCCCCTCAGGGTCCGATTTTGTGGCCGGGGTCTCTCAGGGTCCGATTTTGTGGCTGGGGCCCCTCAGGGTCTGATTTTCTGGCCAGGTCCCCTCAGGGTCCGATTTTGTGGTTGGGGGCCCTCAGGGTCCGATTTTGTGGGTGGGGCCCCTCAGAGTCCGATTTGGTTGGCGGGACCTCTCAGGGTCCGATTTGGTGGGCGGGGCCTCTCAGGGTCCGATTTTGAGGGTGGGGCCCCTCAGGGTCCGATTTTGTGGGTGGGGCCCCTCTGGGTTTGATTTTGTGGACGGGGTCTCTCAGGGTCCGATTTTGTGGCCGGGGCCCCTCAGGGTCCGATTTTGTGGCCGGGGCCCCTCAGGGTCCGATTTTGTGGTTGGGGCCCCTCAGGGTCCAGTTTTGTGGCCGGGGCCCCTCAGGGTCTGATTTTGTGGTTGGGGCCCCTCAGGGTCTGATTTTGTGGTTGGGGCCCCTCAGGGTCCGATTTTGTGACCGGCGCCCCTCAGGGTCCGGTTTCATGGCTGGGGCCCCTCAGGGTCTGATTTTGTGGCTGGCGCCCCTCAAGGTCCGATTTTGTGGCCGAGGCCCCTCAGGGTCCGATTTTGTGGTTGGGCCGCTCAGGGTCCGATTTTGTGTCCGGGGCCCCTCAGGTTCCGATTTTGTGGCCGGGGCCCCTCAGGTTCCGATTTTGTGGCCGGGGCCCCTCCGTCCGATTTTGTGGGTGGGGCCCCTCATGGTCCGATTTTGTGGCTGGTGTCCCTCAGGGTCCGATTTTGTGGCTGGGGCCCCTCAGGGTCCGATTTTGTTGGTTGGGCCCCTGAGAATCCGATTTTGAGGGTGGCGCCCCTCAGGGTCCGATTTTGTGGCCGGGGCCCCTCAGGGTCCGATTTTGTGGTTGGGGCCCCTCAGGGTCTGATTTTGTGGCCGGGTCTACTCAGGGTCCGATTTTGAGGGCGGGGCCCCTTAGGGTCCTATTTTGTGGTTGGGGGCCCTAAGGGTCCGATTTTGTGGGTGGGGCCCCTCAGAGTCCGATTTGGTTGGTGGGGCCCCTCAGGGTCTGATTTGGTGGGCGGGGCCTCTCATGGTCCGATTTTGTGGGCGGGGCCTCTCATGGTCCGATTTTGTGGGCGGGGCCCCTGAGGGTCCGACTTGGTGGGCGGGGCCCCTCTGGGTTCGATTTTGTGGCCGGGGTCTCTCAGGGTCCGATTTTGTGGCCGGGGCCCCTTAGGGTCCGATTTTGTGGTTGGGGCCCCTCAGGGTCCGATTTTGTGGCCGGGGCCCCTCAGGGTCTGATTTTGTGGTTGGGGCCCCCTCAGGGTCTGATTTTGTGGCCGGCGCCCCTCAGGGTCCGGTTTCATGGCTGGGGTCCCTCAGGGTCTGATTTTGTGGCTGGCGCCCCTCAGGGTCCGAATTTGTGGCCGGGGCCCCTCAGGGTCCGATTTTGTGGTTGGGCCGCTCAGGGTCCGATTTTGTGGCCTGGGCCCCTCAGGTTCCGATTTTGTGGCCGGGGCCCCTCAGGGTCCGATTTTGTGGGTGGGGCCCCTCATGGTCCGATTTTGTGGCTGGGGCCCCTCAGGGTCCGATTTTGTGGCTGGGGCCCCTCAGGGTCCGATTTTGATGGTTGGGCCCCTGAGAATCTGATTTTGAGGGTGGCGCCCCTCAGGGTCCGATTTTGTGGCCGGGGCCCCTCAGGGTCCGATTTTGTGGTTGGGGCCCCTCAGTGTCTGATTTTGTGGCCGGGTCTACTCAGGGTCCGATTTTGAGGGCGGGGCCCCTTAGGGTCCTATTTTGTGGCCGGGGCCCCTCAGGGTCCGATTTTGTGGTTGGGGCCCCTCAGGGTCTGATTTTGTGGCCGGGTCTACTCAGGGTCCGATTTTGAGGGCGGGGCCCCTCCTGGTCCGATTTTGTGGGCGGGGCCCCTCCTGGTCCGATTTTGTGGGCGGGGCCCCCAGGGTCCAATTTTGTGGGTGGGGCCCCTCTGGGTTCGATTTTGTGGCCGGTGCCCCTCAGGGTACGATTTTGTGGTTGGGGCCCCTCAGGGTCCGATTTTGTGATTTGGGGCCCTCAGGGTCCGATTTGGTTGGCGGGTCCCCTCAGGGTCCGATTTTGTGGGCGGGGCCCCTCAGGGTCCAATTTTGTGGGTGAGGCCCCTCTGGGTTTGATTTTGTGGCCGGGGTCTCTCAGGGTCCGATTTTGTGGCCGGGGCCCCTCAGGGTCCGATTTTGTGGTTGGGGCCCCTCAGGGTCCGATTTTGTGGTTGGGGCCCCTCAGGGTCCGGTTTTGTGGTTGGGGCCCTCAGGGTCCGATTTCGTGGCCGGGGCCCCTCAGGGTCCGATTTCGTGGCCGGGGCCCCTCAGGGTCCGATTTTGTGGCTGGGGCCCCTCAGGGTCCGATTTTGTGGATGGGCCCTTCAGGTTCAGCTTTCGATTTGGCGCGTCGGCCCTTTAAGACTCATTTCGGTGCGGCGGCCCTTTAAGAATCACTTTGGCGCTTCGGCCCTTTAAGAGCCAGTTTGGCTCACTGGGCTTCTAAATACACTTTGGCGCACATTCTCTCTCAGGGGCATGTGTCATGTGATGAAGCTAGATTTGCATTTGTGCTGTGGGTTTCGCTTTAAGAGCTGATATTATGTGGCAGAAGCTCTGTTCTGGAGATGTCATGTGACGTTCATAGGCGTTGGCATAGTAACTGGTTCTGCCTGAGCATATCAATGAGCTCAACTGCCATTTCAATCGTCTCAGGGCACGTTTTGCCATTTCCCCATTCAAATGCATTGAGACAATTCATTCCAATGATGGGAAAAAAAATTTTCTAACGCAAATTGCGCAAAACCTAAAAATCTGATCGACATGAAAAATACTTAGCACACCTCTCATGGACGCTGGCTTCGAAACGACACCTCAACGGAGTCTGTGCGTGCAGCGGTTCGGGCTGTATTAATTGCGGAAATCAACTTAATAATAATAATAAGAAGAAGAATAAGTTAGCAGCGTTCGGATTACAATATAGTGGTTTTTTCAAACCACTATAATAACTAGATGTGTATTTCCTGAAGGAAGTACAGATAGTGGTTTGAAATGGTGCCCGGGCTGCCCCTTTAAGAGAGACTTGCCTGCCGCCCCTGCAAGACTTTCAACTCAGGATCCGTTTTAACTGTGAGTGCCTCACAGGGGCCACTTTGGCCTCAGGGTCCGATTGTGTGGGTGGGGCCCCTCAGGGTCCAATTTTGTGGGTGGGGCCCCTTAGGGTCCAATTTTGTGGGTGGGGCCCCTCAGGGTCCGATTTGGTGGGGAGGCCCTTCAGGGTCTGATTTGGTGGCCGAGGCACCTCAGGGTCCAATTTGATGGGTGGGGCCCCTCAGGGTCCGATTTGGTGGTTGCGGCTCCGCAGGGTCTGATTTTGTGGCCGGGGCCCCTCAGGGTTGGATTTTGTGGCCGGGGCCCCTCAGGGTCCGATTTTGTGGGTCTGGCCCCTCAGGGTCCGATTTTGTGCGTGGAGCCCCTCAGGGTCCGATTTGGTGGGTGGGGCCCCTCAGGGTCCGATTTTGTGTCCGGTGCCCCTCAGGGTCCGATTTTGTGGTTGGGGCCTTTCAGAATCCGATTTGGTGGGAGGGGCCCCTCGCAGTCCAATTTGGTGGGCGGGGCCCCTCGGGGTCCGATTTGGTGGGCGGGGCCCCTCGTGGTCCAATTTGGTGGGCGGGGCCCCTCGGGGTCCGATTTTGTGGCCGGGGCCCCTCAGGGTCGGATTTTGTGGGTGGGGCCCCTCAGGGTCTGATTTTGTTGCCGGGGCCCCTCAGGACCTGATTTGGTGGGCGGGGCCCCTCAGGGTCCGATTTGGTGGTTGGGGCCTTTCAGAATCCGATTTGATGGGCGGAGCCGCTCAGGGTCCGATTTGGTGAGCGGGGCCCCTCAGAGTTCAGTTTGGTGAGCAGAGCCCCTCAGGGTCCGATTTGGTGAGCTGGGCCCCTCAGGGTCCGATTTGGTGAGCGGGGCCCCTCAGGGTATGATTTGGTGGGAGGGATCTTTCATTGTCCGATTTGGTGGGTGGGGCCTCTCAGGGTCCGATTTTGAGGGCGGGTCCCCTCAGGGTCCGATTTTGTGGGCGGGGCCCCTCAGGGTCCAATTTTGTGGGTGAGGCCCCTCTGGGTTTGATTTTGTGGCCGGGGTCTCTCAGGGTCCGATTTTGTGGCCGGGGCCCCTCAGGGTCCGATTTTGTGGTTGGGGCCCCTCAGGGTCCGATTTTGTGGTTGGGGCCCCTCAGGGTCCGGTTTTGTGGTTGGGGCCCTCAGGGTCCGATTTCGTGGCCGGGGCCCCTCAGGGTCCGATTTCGTGGCCGGGGCCCCTCAGGGTCCGATTTTGTGGCTGGGGCCCCTCAGGGTCCGATTTTGTGGATGGGCCCTTCAGGTTCAGCTTTCGATTTGGCGCGTCGGCCCTTTAAGACTCATTTCGGTGCGGCGGCCCTTTAAGAATCACTTTGGCGCTTCGGCCCTTTAAGAGCCAGTTTGGCTCACTGGGCTTCTAAATACACTTTGGCGCACATTCTCTCTCAGGGGCATGTGTCATGTGATGAAGCTAGATTTGCATTTGTGCTGTGGGTTTCGCTTTAAGAGCTGATATTATGTGGCAGAAGCTCTGTTCTGGAGATGTCATGTGACGTTCATAGGCGTTGGCATAGTAACTGGTTCTGCCTGAGCATATCAATGAGCTCAACTGCCATTTCAATCGTCTCAGGGCACGTTTTGCCATTTCCCCATTCAAATGCATTGAGACAATTCATTCCAATGACGGGAAAAAAAATTTTCTAACGCAAATTGCGCAAAACCTAAAAATCTGATCGACACGAAAAATACTTAGCACACCTCTCATGGACGCTGGCTTCGAAACGACACCTCAACGGAGTCTGTGCGTGCAGCGGTTCGGGCTGTATTAATTGCGGAAATCAACTTAATAATAATAATAAGAAGAAGAATAAGTTAGCAGCGTTCGGATTACAATATAGTGGTTTTTTCAAACCACTATAATAACTAGATGTGTATTTCCTGAAGGAAGTACAGATAGTGGTTTGAAATGGTGCCCGGGCTGCCCCTTTAAGAGAGACTTGCCTGCCGCCCCTGCAAGACTTTCAACTCAGGATCCGTTTTAACTGTGAGTGCCTCACAGGGGCCACTTTGGCCTCAGGGTCCGATTGTGTGGGTGGGGCCCCTCAGGGTCCAATTTTGTGGGTGGGGCCCCTCAGGGTCCAATTTTGTGGGTGGGGCCCCTCAGGGTCCGATTTGGTGGGGAGGCCCTTCAGGGTCTGATTTGGTGGCCGAGGCACCTCAGGGTCCAATTTGATGGGTGGGGCCCCTCAGGGTGCGATTTGGTGGTTGCGGCTCCGCAGGGTCCGATTTTGTGGCCGGGGCCCCTCAGGGTTGGATTTTGTGGCCGGGGCCCCTCAGGGTCCGATTTTGTGGGTCTGGCCCCTCAGGGTCCGATTTTGTGCGTGGAGCCCCTCAGGGTCCGATTTGGTGGGTGGGGCCCCTCAGGGTCCGATTTTGTGTCCGGTGCCCCTCAGGGTCTGATTTTGTGGTTGGGGCCTTTCAGAATCCGATTTGGTGGGAGGGGCCCCTCGCAGTCCAATTTGGTGGGCGGGGCCCCTCGGGGTCCGATTTGGTGGGCGGGGCCCCTCGTGGTCCAATTTGGTGGGCGGGGCCCCTCAGGGTCCGATTTTGTGGCCGGGGCCCCTCAGGGTCGGATTTTGTGGGTGGGGCCCCTCAGGGTCTGATTTTGTTGCCGGGGCCCCTCAGGACCTGATTTGGTGGGCGGGGCCCCTCAGGGTCCGATTTGGTGGTTGGGGCCTTTCAGAATCCGATTTGATGGGCGGAGCCGCTCAGGGTCCGATTTGGTGAGCGGGGCCCCTCAGAGTTCAGTTTGGTGAGCAGAGCCCCTCAGGGTCCGATTTGGTGAGCTGGGCCCCTCAGGGTCCGATTTGGTGAGCGGGGCCCCTCAGGGTCTGATTTGGTGGGAGGGATCTTTCATTGTCCGATTTGGTGGGCGGGGCCCCTCAGGGTCCGATTTGGTAGGCGGGGACCATCGGGGTCCGATTTGGTGGGCGGAGCCACTCGGAGTCTGATTTGGTGAGCAGGGCCCCTCAGGGTCTGATTTGGTGGGCGGGGCTTCTCAGGGTCCGATTTGGTGGACGGGGCCCTTAAGGGTCCGATTTGGTGGACGGGGCCACTCGGAGTCTGATTTGGTGGGCGGGGTCCCTCAGGATCCGATTTGGTGGGCTGTGCTACTCTGGGTCTGATTTTTTGAGCTGGGCCACACTGGGTCCGATTTGGAGGCCAGGGTGGCTCAGCCTCCGATTTGGAGGCCGGGGTCACTCAGCTTTCGATTTGGCGTGCCGGCCCTTTAAGACTCATTTCGGTGCGCTGGCCCTTTAAGAATCACTGTGGCACGTCGGCCCTTTAAGAGCCAGGGTGGCTCACTGGGTTTCTAAATCCACTTTGGCGCACATTCTCTCTCAGGGGCATGTGTCATGTGATGAAGCTAGATTTGCATTTGTGCTGTGGGTTTCACTTTAAGAGCTGATATTATGTGGCAGAAGCTCTGTCCTTGGGACGTCATGTGACATTCGTAGGCGTTGGCATAGTAACTGGGTCTGCCTGCGCATGTCAATGAGCTCAACTGCCATTTCAATTGCCTCAGGGCACGTTTTGCCATTACCCATTGAAAAGCATTGGAGACAGTGCATTCCAATGACGGGAAAAAAAAATTTCAAACGCAAATTGCGCAAAAACTACAAATCCGATCGACATGAAAAATACTTAGCACACCTCTCGTGGACGCTGGCTTCGAAACGACACCTCAACGGCGTCTGTGCGTGTAGCGGTTCGGGCTGTATTAATTGCGGAAATCAACTTAATAATAATAAGAAGAAGAAGAATAAGTTAGCAGCATTCGGATTACAATATAGTGGTTTTTTCAAACCACTATAATAATAATAATAAGAACTAGATGTGTATTTCCTGAAGGAAGTACAGATAGTGGTTTGAAATGGTGCCTGGGCTGCCCCATTAAGAGAGACTTGCCTGCTGCCCCTGCAAGACTTTCAACTCAGGATCCGTTTCAACTGTGAGTGCCTCTCAGGGGCCACTTTGGCCTCAGGGTCTGATTTGGTGGGTGGGGCCCCTCAGGATCCGATTCCTTGGCCTGGGCTCCTCAGGGCTTGAATTGTTGGCGGGGATCTCTCAGGCTCCGATTTTGTGGGTGTGGCCCCTCAGGGTCCGATTTTGTGGCCGGGGCCCCTCAGGGTCCGATTTTGTGGCTGGGGCCCCTCAGGGTCCGATTTTGTGGCCGGGGCCCCTCAGGGTCCGATTTTGTGGTTGGGCCGCTCAGGGTCCGATTTTGTGGCCGGGGCCCCTCAGGGTCCGATTTTGTGGTTGGGCCGCTCAGGGTCCGATTTTGTGGCCGGGGCCCCTCAGGGTCCGATTTGGTTGGTTGGGGCCCCTCAGGGTCTGATTTTGTGGATGGGCCGCTCAGGGTCCGATTTTGTGGATGGGCCGCTCAGGGTCCGATTTTGTGGCCGGGGCCCTTCAGGTTCCGATTTTGTGGCCGGGGCCCCTCAGGGTCCGATTTTGTGGGTGGGCCCCCTCAGGGTCCGATTTTGTGGCCGGGGCCCCTCAGGGTCCGATTTTGTGGCCGGGGCCCCTCAGGGTCTGATTTTGTGGCCGGGTCTACTCGGGGTCCGATTTTGTGGGTGGGGCCCCTTAGGGTCTGATTTTGTGGGTGGAGCCCCCTGGGTCCATTTTGGTGGGCGAGGCCACTCTGAGTACGATTTGGTGGGCGGGGCCCCTCAGGGTCTGATTTGGTGGGGGGCCCCTCGGGGTCTGTTTTGGTGGGCGGGGCTCCTCAGGGTCCGATTTGGTGGGCGTGGCCTCTCTCGGTCCGATTTAGTGGGCAGTGGCCCTCAGGGTCCGATTTGATGGGCGGGGCCCCTCTGCTTCCGATTTGGTGGGTGGGGCCCCTCTGCTTCCGATTTGGTGGACGGGGCCCTTCATGGTCCGATTTGGTGGGCGGGGTCACTCTGGGTCCGATTTGGTGGACGGAGCTCCTCAGGGTCCGATTTGGTGGGCAGGTCCCCTCTGGGTCCGATTTGGTGGGCGGGGCCCTTCAGGGTCCGATTTGGTGGGTGGGGCCACTCTGGGTCCGTTTTTGGTAGGCGGGGCCACTCTGGGTCCGATTTGGAGGCCAGGGTGGCTCAGCCTCCGATTTTAAGGCCGGGGTGGCTCAGCCTCCGATTTGGAGCCTGGGGTCACTCAGCTTTCGATTTGGCGCGTCGGCCCTTTAAGACTCATTTCAGTGCGGCGGCCCTTTAAGAGCCAGTTTGGCTCACTGGGCTTCTAAATACACTTGGGCGCACATTCTCTCTCAGGGGCATGTGTCATGTGATGAAGCTAGATTTGCATTTGTGCTGTGGGTTTCGCTTTAAGAGCTGATATTATGTGGCAGAAGCTCTGTTCTGGAGATGTCATGTGACGTTCGTAGGCATTGGCATAGTAACTGGTTCTGCCTGCGCATATCAATGAGCTCAACTGCCATTTCAATCGCCTCAGGGCATGTTTTGCCATTTCCCCATTCAAATGCATTGGAGACAGTGCATTCCAATGACAGGAAAAAAAATTTTCAAACGCAAATTGCGCAAAAACTACAAATCTGATCGACACGAAAAATACTTAGCACACCTCTCATGGACGCTGGCTTCGAAACGACACCTCAACGGAGTCTGTGCGTGTAGCGGTTCGGGCCGCATTAATTGCGGAAATCAACTGGAAAATAATAAGAAGAAGAAGTTAGCAGCGTTCGGATTACAATATAGTAGTTTTTTCAAACCACTATAATAAGTTAGCAGCGTTCGAATTACAATATAGTGGCTTTTTCAAACCACTATAATAAGTTAGCAGCGTTCGGATTACAATATAGTGGTTTTTTCAAACCACTATAATAAGTTAGCAGCGTTCGGATTACAATATAGTGGTTTTTTCAAACCACTATAACTAGATGTGTATTTCCTGAAGGAAGTACAGATAGTGGTTTGAAATGGTGCCCGGGCTGCCCCTTTAAGATAGACTTGCCTGCTGCCCCTGCAAGACTTTCAACTCAGGATCCGTTTCAAATGTGGGTGCCTCTCAGGGGCCACTTTGGCCTCAGGGTCTTATTTGGTGGGTGGGGCCCGACAGGATCCGATTCGGTGGCCTGGTCTCCTCAGGATTTGAATTAGTGGCCGGGATTCCTCAGGGTCCAATTTTGTGGGTGGGGCCCCTCAGGGTCTAATTTTGTGGGTGGGGCCCCTCAGGGTCTAATTTTGTGGGTGTGGCCCCTCAGGGTCCGATTTTGTGGGTGGGGCCCCTCAGGGTCTGATTTTGTGGCCGGGGCCCCTCAGGGTACGATTTTGTGGCCGGGGCCCCTCAGGGTACGATTTTGTGGCCGGGGCCCCTCAGGGTACGATTTTGTGGCCGGGGCCCCTCAGGGTCCGATTTTGTGGCCGGTGCCCCTCAGGGTCCGATTTTGTAGGTGGGGCCCCTCAGGACCCGATTTTGGTGGTTGGGCCCCTCAGGGTCCGATTTTGTGGCCGGGGCCCCTCAGGGTTCGATTTTGAGGGTGGGGCCCCTTAGGGTCCGATTTTGAGGGTAGGGCACCTCAGGATCCGATTTTGGTGGTTGGGCCCCTCAGAGTCCGATTTTGTGGGTGGGGCCCCTCAGAGTCAGATTTTGTGGGCGGGTCCCCTCAGGGTCTGATTTGTTGGCCGGGGCCCCTCAGGGTCCGATTTTGTGGCCGGGGCCCCTCAGGGTCCGATTTTGTGGCCGGGGCCCCTCAGGGTCCGATTTTGTGGCCGGGGCCCCTCAGGGTCCGATTTTGTGGCCGGGGCCCCTCAGGGTCCGATTTTGTGGCCGGGGCCCCTCAGGGTCCGATTTTGTGGCCGGGGCCCCTCAGGGTCTGATTTTGTGGCCGGGGCCTCTCTGGGTCCGATTTGGTGGCCGGGGCCCCTCTCGGTCCGATTTAGTGGGCAGTGCCCCTCAGGGTCCGATTTGGTGGGCGGGGCCCCTCAGGGTCTGATTTGGTGGGCGGGGCCCTTCATGGTCCGATTTGGTGGGCGGGGTCACTCTGGGTCCGATTTGGTGGACGGAGCTCCTCAGGGTCCGATTTGGTGGGCGGGGCCCTTCAGGGTCCGATTTGGTGGGCGGGGCCCTTCAGGGTCCGATTTGGTGGGCGGGGCCCTTCAGGGTCCGATTTGGTGGGCTGTGTCACTCTGGGTCCATTTTTGTTGGGCGGGGCCACTCTGGGTCCGATTTGGAGGCCATGGTGGGTCAGCCTCCGATTTTAAGGTCGGGGTGGCTCAGCCTCCGATTTGGATCCTGGGGTCACTCAGCTTTCAATTTGGCGCGTCGGCCCTTTAAGACTCATTTCGGTGCGGCGGCCCTTTAAGAATCACTTTGGCGCTTCGACCCTTTAAGAGCCTGTTTGGCTCACTGGGCTTCTAAATACACTTTGGCGCACATTCTCTCTCAGGGGCATGTCATGTGATGAAGCTAGATTTGCATTTGTGCTGTGGGTTTCGCTTTAAGAGCTGATATTATGTGGCAGAAGCTCTGTTCTGGAGATGTCATGTGACGTTCGTAGGCATTGGCATAGTAACTGGTTCTGCCTGCGCATATCAATGAGCTCAACTGCCATTTCAATCGCCTCAGGGCACGTTTTGCAGTTTCCCCATTCAAATGCATTGGAGACAGTGCATTCCAATGACGGGAAAAAAAATTTTCTAACGCAAATTGCGCAAAAACTACAAATCCGATCGACACGAAAAATACTTAGCACACCTCTCATGGACGCTGGCTTCGAAACGACACCTCAACGGAGTCTGTGCGTGTAGCGTTTCGGGCTGTATTAATTGCGGAAATCAACTTAATAATAAAAAGAAGAACTAGATGTGTATCTCCTGAAGGAAGTACAGATAGTGGTTTGAAATGGAGCCCGGGCTGCCCCTTTAAGAGAGACTTGCCTGATGCCCCTGCAAGACTATCAACTCAGCATCCGTTTTAACTGTGGGTGCCTCTCAGGGGCCACTTTGGCCTGTTGGTCCCCTCAGGGTCTTATTTGTTGTGCGGGGCCCCTCAGGGTCTGATTTGGTGGGCGGGTACCCTCAGGGTCTGATTTGGTGGGCGTGGCCCCTCAGGGTCCAATTTGGTGGGCGTGGCCCCTCAGGGTCCAATTTGGTGGGCGTGGCCCCTCAGGGTCCAATTTGGTGGGCGGGGCCACTCTGGGAACGATTTGGTGGGCGGGGCCACTCTGGGTCCGATTTGGTGGGTGGGGCCACTCTGGGTCCGATTGGTGGTGGGGCCACTGGTTCCAATTTGGTGGGCGGGGCCCCTCTGGGTCCAATTTGGTGGGCGGGGCCCCTCTGGGTCCGATTTGGTGGGCGGGGCCACTCTGGGTCCAATTTGGTGGGCGGGGCCACTCTGGGTCCGATTTGGTGGGCGGGGCCACTCTGGGTCCGATTTGGTGGGCGGGTCCAATCTGGGTCCGATTTGGTGGGCGGGTCCAATCTGGGTCCAAATTGGTGGGGAAGGCCACTCTGGGTCCGATTTGGTGGGCGGGGCCTCTCTGGGTCCGATTTGGTGGTTGGGGCCCCTCAGGGTCCGATTTTGTGGCCGGAACCCCTCAGGGTCCGATTTTTGGCCGGGGACCCTCAGCGTCCGATTTGGTGGGCGGGGCCCCAATCAGCCGGGGTCAATCAGCCTCCGATTTGGAGCCTGGGTTCACTCTGCTTTCAATTTGACACGCCGTCCCTTTAAGTCTCATTTTGGTGCGCCGGTCCTATAAGAATCACTTTGGCGTGTCAGCCCTTTAAGAGCCAGTTTGGCACACTGGGTTTCTAAATCCACTTTGGCGCACATTCTCTCTCAGGGGCATGCGTCATGTAAGGAAGCTAGATTTGCTTTTGTGCTTTGGGTTTCGCTTTAAGAGCTGATATTATCTTGTAGAAACTGTTTCCTGGTGAGGTCATGTAAAGTTCGCAGGCGTTGGCATAGTAACTGGGTGTGCCTGCGCATATCAATGAACTTAACTGCCATTTGAATCGCCTCACTACTGCCCAATGTTTTCTATGGTAAAACTTTCCCATTGAAATGCATTGAGACAATGCATTCCAATGACGGGAAAAAAAAATTTCAAACGCAAATTGCGCAAAAACTACAAATCCGATCGACACGAAAAATACTTAGCACACCACTCGTGGACGCTGGCTTCGAAACAACGCCTCAACGGAGTCTGTGCGTGTAGTGGTTCGGGTCGCATTAATTGCGGAAATCAACTGAATAACTTGTGATTGCCGCATTATAATTGTAATACTAGATGCGTATTTCCTGAAGGAAGTACAGATAGTGGTTTGAAATGGTGCCCGGGCTGCCCCTTTAAGAGAGACTTGCCTGCTGCCCCTGCAAGACTTTCAACTCAGGATCCGTTTTAACTGTGGGTGCCTCTCAGGGGCCACGTTGGCCTGTGGGGCCCCTCAGGGTCTGATTTGGTGGGTGGGGTCCCTCAGGATCCGATTCGGTGGCCTTGGCTCCTCAGGGCTTGAAATAGTGGATGGGATCCCTCAGGGTCAGATTTTGTGGCCGAGGCCTCTTGGTCCGATTTTGTGGGCGGAGCCCTTCTGGGTCCAATTTGGTGGGCGGGGCCTCTCTGGGTTCAATTTGGTGGGCGGGGCCCCTCAGGGTCCGGTTTGGTGGGCAGGGCCCCTCAGTCTGATTTGGTGGGCGGGGCCACTCTGGGTCCAATTTGGTGGGCGGGGCCACTCTGGGTCCGATTTGGAGGCCGGGGTTGCTCAGCCTCCGATTTGGAGGCCGGGGTTAATGAGCCTCTGATTTGGAGGCCGGGATCGACGAGCCTCCGATTTGGAAGCTGGGGTGGCTCAGCCTCCGATTTGGAGGCCGGGGTCGCTCAGCTTCCGATTTGGACCCTGTGGTCGATCAGCCTCCGATTTGGAGGCCGGGGTGGCTCAGCCTCCGTTTTGGAGGCCAGGGTGGCTCAGCCTCCAATTTGGAGGCCAGGGTGGCTCAGCCTCCGATTTGGAGGCCAGGGTGGCTCAGCCTCCGATTTGGAGGCCGGGGTGGCTCAGCCTCCGATTTGGAGGCCGGGGTGGCTCAGCCTCCGATTTGGGGGCCGGGGTGGCTCAGCCTCCGATTTGGGGGCCGGGGTGGCTCAGCCTCCGATTTGGGGGCCGGGGTGGCTCAGCCTCCGATTTGGGGGCCGGGGTGGCTCAGCCTCCGATTTTGATGCCGGGTTCAATCAGCCTCCGATTTGGAGCCTGGGGTCACTCAGCTTTCGATTTGGTGCGCCGGCCCTTTAAGAATCACTTTGGCGCGTCGGCCCTTTAAGAGCCAGTTTGGCGCACTGGGCTTCTAAATCCACTTTGGTGCACATTCTCTCTCAGGGGCATACGTCATGTGATGAAGCTGCCCCATGTCTTCCTTTGGCAAAATTTTCCTATTGAAATACATTGAGACAGTGCATTCCAATGATGGGGAAAAAAATTTCAAACGCAAATTGCGCAAAAACTACAAATGCGATCGACACGAAAAATACTTAGCACACCACTCATGGATGCTGGCTTCGAAACGACACCTCAGCGGAGTCTGTGCATGTAGTGGTTCGGGCCGCATTAATTGCGGAAAATCAACTGAAAAATAATAATAATACTAAATGTGTATTTCCTGAAGGAAGTACAGATAGTGGTTTGAAATGGTGCCCGGGCTGCCCCTTTAATAGAGACTTGCCTGCTGCCCCTGCAAGACTTTCAACTCAGGATCCGTTTTAACTGTGGGTGCCTCTCAGGGGCATCTTTGGCCTCATGGTCCGATTTTGTGGGTGGGGCCCCTCAGGGCCCGATATTGTGGGTGGGGCCCCTCAGTCTGATTTTGTGGCCGGGGCCCCTCAGGGTCCGATTTGGTAGGTGGGGCCCCTAAGGGTCCGATTTGGTGGCCGGGGCCCCTCAGGGGCTGATCTGGTGGGTGGGGCCCCTCGGGGTTCGATTTGGTGGGCGGGGCCACTCTGGGTACGATTTGGTGGGCGGGGCCCCTCAGGGTCCGATTTGGTGAGCGGGGCCCCTCAGGGTCCGATTTGGTGAGCGGGGCCCCTCAGGGTCTGATTTGGTGAGCGGGGCCCCTCAGGGTCTGATTTGGTGGGCGGGGCTCCTCAGGGTCTGATTTGGTGGGCGGGGCCACTCGGGGTCCAATTTGGTGGGCGGGGCCCTTCATTGTCCGATTTGGTGGGCTGTGCCACTCTGGGTCCGTTTTGGTGGGCGGGGCCACTCAGGGTCTGATTTTTTTTAGCGGGGCCATGCTTTGTTCGATTTGGAGGCCAGGGTGGATCAGCCTCCGATTTGGAGGTCGGGGTGGTTCAGCCTCCGATTTGGAGCCTGGGGTCACTCAGATTTCGATTTGGCGCGCCGGCCCTTTAAGACTCATTTCGGTGAGCCGGCCCTTTAAGAATCACTTTGGCGCGTCGGCCCTTTAAGAGCCAGTTTGGCTCACTGGGCTTCTAAATCCACTTTGGCGCGCATTCTCTCTCAGTGGCATGCGTCATGTGATGAAGCTAGATTTGCATTTAAGCTGTTGGTTTCGCTTTAAGAGCTTAAATTATCTGCCAGAAACGCTGTCCTAGAGAGGTCATGTGAAGTTCGTAGGCGTTGGCATAGTAACTGGGTGAGCCTGCGCATATCAATGAGCTTAACTGCCACCTTACGACTGTCCCATGTTTTCCCCATGGCAACATTTTCCCATTGAAATGCATTGAGGAAAATGTTTTTTTCAAACGCAAATTGCACAAAAACTCCAAATCCGATCTACATGAAAAATACTTAGCACACCACTCGTGGACGCTGGCTTCGAAACGAGGCCTCAACGGAGTCTGTGCGTGTAGCGGTTCGGGCCGCATTAATTGCGGAAATCAACTGAATAGTAATAATAATACTAGATGTGTATTTCCTGAAGGAAGTACAGATAGTGGTTTGAAATGGTACCCGGCTGCCCCTTTAAGAGAGACTTGCCTGCTGCCCCTGCAAGACTTTCAACTGAGGATCCGTTTTAACTGTGAGTGCCTCTCAGGGGCCACTTTGGCCTCAGGGTCTGATTTGGTGGGTGGGGCTCCTCAGGATCTGATTCCTTGGCCTGGGCTCCTCAGGGCTTGAATTGTTGGACGGGATCCCTCAGGCTCCTATTTTGTGGGTGTGGCCCCTCAGGGTCCTATTTTGTGGGTGTGGCCCCTCAGGGTCCTATTTTGTGGGTGTGGCCCCTCAGGGTCCTATTTTGTGGGTGTGGCCCCTCAGGGTCAGATTTTGTGGGTGGTGCCCCTCAGGGTCCGATTTTGTGGGTGGTGCCCCTCTGGGTCTGATTTGGTCGGCGGGGCCACTCTGGGTCCGATTTGGTGGGCGGGGCCACTCTGGGTTCAATTTGGATGCCAGGGTGGCTCAGCCTCCTTTTTGTAGGCCGGGTCTATCAGCCTCCGATTTGGAGCCTTGGGTCAATCAGCTTTCGATTTGGCACGCCGGCCCTTTAAGACTCATTTTGGTGCGCCGGCTCTTTAAGAATCACTTTGGCGCGTCGGCCCTTTAAGAGCCAGGGTGGCTCACTGGGCTTCTAAATCCTCTTTGGCGCACATTCTCTCTCATGGGCATACGTCATGTGATGAAGCTAGATTTGCATTTGTGCTGTGGGTTTTGCTTTAAGAGCTGATATTATGTGGCAGAAGCTCTGTCTTGGAGAGGTCATGTGACGTTCGTAGGCGTTGGCATAGTAACTGGGTCTGCCTGCGCATATCAATGAGCTTAACTGCCATTTCAATCGCCTCAGGGCATGTTTTGTCTATAGCAAAATTTCCCCATTCAAATGCATTGAGACAGTGCATTCCAATGAAGGGAAAAAAAATATTCAAATGCAAATTGCGCAAAAACTACAAATCCGATCGACACGAAAAATACTTAGCACACCTCTCATAGACGCTGGCTTCGAAACGACACCTCAACGGAGTCTGTGCGCATAGCGGTTCGGGCCGCATTAATTGCGGAAATCAACTGGAAAATAACTAGATGTGTATTTCCTGAAGGAAGTACAGATAGTGGTTTGAAATGATGCCCGGGCTGCCACTTTAAGAGAGACTTGCCTGCTGCCCCTGCAAGACTTTCAACTCAGTATCCGTTTTACCTGTTGGTGCCTCTCAGGGGCCACTTTGGCCTGTGGGGCCCCTCAGGGTCTGATTTGGTGGGTGGGGCCCCTCAGGATCCGATTCAGTGGACTGGGCTCCTCAGGGCTTGAATTGGTGGGTGGGGCCACTCTGGGTCCGATTTGGTGGGCGAGGCCCCTCAGGGTCCGGTTTGGTGGGCACGGCCCTTCAGGGTCTGGTTTGGCGGGTGGGACCCCTCTGGGTCCGATTTGGTGGGCGTGGCCCCTCAGGATTCGATTTGGTGGGTGCGGCACCACAGGGTCCGATTTGATGGGCGGGGCCCCACAGGGTCCGATTTGGTGAGTGGGGCCCCACAGGGTCCAATTTTGTGGGCGGGGCTCCTCTGGTTCCTATTTGGTAGACGGGGCCTCTCAGAGTCCGATTTGGTGGGCGGGTCCCCTCAGGATCCGATTTGGTGAGTGGGGCTCTTCAGGGTCAGATTTGGTGGGTGGGACCCCTCAGGGTCTGATTTGGTGGGAGGGGCCCCTCAGGGTTCGATTTGGTGGGCGAGGCCTCTTTGGGTTCGATTTGGTGGGCGGGGCCACTTCGGGGCCGAATTGTTGGCCTGGGTGGCTCAGCCTCCGATTTGAAGGCCAGGGTCGATCAGCCTCCTATTTGGAGCCTGGGGTAACTCAGCATTCGATTTGGCGCGCCGGCCCTTTAAGGCTCATTTTGGTGCGCCGACCCTTTAAGATTCACTTAAGCACGTCGGCTGTTTAAGAGCTAGTTTGGCGCACTGGGCTTCTAAATTCACTTTGGCGTACATTCTCTCTCAGGGGCACGCGTCATGTGGTGAAGCTAGATTTGCATTTGTGCTGTGAGTTTCGCTTTAAGAGCTGATATTATCGCCAGAAACCGTGTCCTGAGGGTGTCATGTGAAGTTTGTTGGCATTGGCATAGTAACTGGGTCTGCCTGCGCATATCATTGAGCTAAACTGCCATTTGAACCACCTCAGGGCATATTTTCTCTAAGGAAAAATTCTCCCATTGAAAAGCATTGAGACAATACATTCAAATGACGGGAAAAAACATTTTCTAATGCAAATTGCGCAAAAACTACAAAACCAATCGACACGAAAATTACTTAGCACACCTCTCGTGGACGCTGGCTTCGAAACGACACCTCAACGGAGTCTGTGTGTGTAGCGGTTCGGGCCGCATTAATTGCGGAAATCAACTGAATAATAAGAATAAGTAAGCAGCGGTCGGATTACAACATTAATACTAGATGTGTATTTCCTGAAGGAAGTACAGATAGTGGTTTGAAATGGTGCCTGGGCTGCCCCTTTAATAGAAACTTGCCTGCTGCTCCTGCAAGACTTTCAACTCAGGATCCGTTTTAACTTTTGGTGCCTCTCAGGGGCCACTTTGGTCTCAGGGTCCGATTTTATGGGTGGGGCCCCTTAGGGCCCGATTTTGTGGGTGGGGCCCCTCAGGGTCTGATTTTGTGGCCGGGGTCTCTCACGGTTCGATTTTGTGGCTGGGGCCTCGCAGGGTCTGATTTTGTGGGTGGGGCACCTCAGGGTCTGATTTTGTGGGTGGGGCCCCTCAGGGTCCGATTTTGTGGCTGGGGCCCCACAGGGTCTGATTTTGTGGGTGGGGCCCCTCAGGGTCCGATTTTGTGGCTGGGGTCTGATTTTGTGGGTGAGGCCCCTCAGGGTCCAATTTTGTGGCCGGGGCCCCTCAGGGTCTGGATTTGTGGGTGGGGCCCCTCAGGGTCCGATTTTGAGGGTGGGGCCCCTCAGAGTCCGATTTTGTGGGTGGGGCCCCTCAGGATCTGATTTTGTGGCCGGGGTCCCTCAGGATCTGATTTTGTGGCCGGGGTCCCTCAGGGTCCGATTTTGTGGCCGGGGCCCCTCAGGGTCCGATTTTGTGGGTGGGGCCCCTCAGGGTCCGATTTTGTGGGTGGGGCCCCTCAGGGTCCGATTTTGTGATTGGGGCCCCTCAGGGTTCAATTTTGTAGGTGGGGTCCCTCAGGGTCCGATTTTGTGGCCGGGGCCCCTCAGGGTCCGATTTTGTGGCCGGGGCCCCTCAGGGTCCGATTTTGTGGTTGGGGCCCCTCAGGGTTCAATTTTGTAGGTGGGGTCCCTCAGGGTCTGATTTTGTGGCCGGGGCCCCTCAGGGTCCGATTTTGTGGCCGGGGCCCATCAGGGTCCGATTTTGTGGTTGGGGCCCCTCAGGGTCCGATTTTGTGGGTAGGGCCCCTCAGGGTCCGATTTTGTGAGTGGAGTACCCTGGGTCCATTTTGGTGGGCGGGGCCCCCCTGGGTCCGATTTGGTGGGCGAGGCCCTTCCGGGTCCGATTTGGTGGGCGGGGACCCTCTGGGTCCGATTTGGTGGGCGGGGCCCTTCAGGGTTCGATTTGGTGGGCGGGGTCAATCTGGGTCCGATTTGGTGGGCGGGGCTCCTCAGGTTCCGATTTGGTGGGTGGGGCCCTTCAGGGTCCGATTTGGTGGGCGGGGCCCTTCAGGGTCCGATTTGGTGGGCGGGGCTTCTCAGGGTCTGATTTGGTGGGTGGGGCTCCTCAGGGTCCGATTTGGTGGACGGGGCCCCTCAGGGTCTGATTTGGTGGTTGGGGCCCCTCAGGGTCTGATTTTGTGGCTGGGGCCCCTCAGGGTCTGATTTTGTGGCTGGGGCCCCTCAGGGTCTGATTTTGTGGCTGGGGCCCCTCAGGGTCTAATTTGGTGGGCGGGGCCCCTCTGGGTCTGATTTTGTGGGTTGGGCCCCTCAGGGTCCGATTTTGTGGCCGGGGCCCCTCAGGGTCCGATTTTGTGGCCGGGGCCCCTCAGGGTCTGATTTTGTGGCCGGGCCCGTCATGGTCCGATTTTGTGGTTGGGGCCCGTCAGGGTCCGATTTTGTGGTTGGGGCCCCTCAGGGTCTGATTTTGTGGGTAGGGCCCCTCAGGGTCCGATTTTGTGGGTAGGGCCCCTCAGGGTTCGATTTTGTGAGTGGGGCCACTCAGGGTCCGATGTTGTGGCCGGATCCCCTCAGGGTCGGATTTTGTGGGTGGGGCCCGTCAGGGTCCAATTTTGTGGTCGGGGCCCCTCAGGGTCCAATTTTGTGGGTGGGGCCCCTTAGGGTCCGATTTTGTAGGTTGGGCCCCTCAGGGTACAATTTGGTGGGCGGGGCCACTCTGGGTCCGATTTGGTGGGCGGGGCCACTCTGGGTCCGATTTGGTGAGCTGGGCCCCTCAGGGTCTGATTTGGTGGGCGGGATCTATCAGAGTCCGATTTGGTGGGTGGGGCCCCTCAGGGTCCGATTTGGTTGGCGGGGACCCTCGGGGTCCGATTTGGTGGGCGGGATCCCTCGGGGTTCGATTTGGTGGGCGGGATCCCTCGGGGTTCGATTTGGTGGGCAGGGCCCCTCAAAGTTCAATTTGGTCAGCGGGGACCCTCAGGGTCCGATTTTGTGGTTGGGGCCTTTCAGAATCCGATTTAGTGGGCGGGGCCCCTCAGGGTCTGGATTTGTGGGTGGGGCCCATCCGGGTCAGATTTTGTGGGTGGGGCCCCTCAGGGTCCGATTTTGTGGCTGGGGCCCCTCAGGGTCCGATTTTGTGGCTGGGGCCCCTCATGGTCTGATTTTGTGGCTGTGGCCCCTCAGGGTCTGATTTTGAGGGTGGGGCCCCTCAGGGTCTAATTTGGTGGGCGGGGCCCCTCAGGGTCCGATTTTGTGGGTGGGGCCCCTCAGGGTCTGATTTTGTGGGTGGGGCCCCTCAGGGTCCGATTTTGTGGCTGGGGCCCCTCAGGGTCTGATTTTGTGGCTGGAGCCCATCAGGGTCCGATTTTGTGACTGGGGCCCCACAGGGTCTGATTTTGTGGGTGGGGCCCCTCAGGGTCCGATTTTGTGGCTGGGGTCTGATTTTGTGGGTGAGGCCCCTCAGGGTCCAATTTTGTGGCCGGGGCCCCTTAGGGTCTGATTTTGTGACTGAGGCCCCTCTGGGTTCGATTTTGTGGCCGGGGTCTCTCAGGGTCCGATTTTGTGGGTGGGGCCCCTCAGCGACCGATTTTGAGGGTGGGGCCCCTCAGGGTCTAATTTGGTGGGCGGGGCCCCTCAGGGTCCGACTTTGTGGGTGGGGTCCCTCATGGTCTGATTTTGTGGGTGGGGCCCCTCAGGTTCTGATTTTGTGGTTGGGGCCCCTCAGGTTCTGATTTTGTGGGTGGGGTCCCTCAGGGTCTGATTTTGTGGGTGGGGCCCCTCAGGGTCCTATTTTGTGACTGGGGCCCCTCAGGGTCTGATTTTGTGGTTGGGGCCCCTCAGGGTCCGATTTTGTGGCCGGGGTCTCTCAGGGTCCGATTTTGTGGCCGGGTCCCCTCAGGGTCTGGATTTGTGGGTGGGGCCCCTCAGGGTCCGATTTTGTGGGTGGGGCCCCTCAGAGTCCGATTTTGTGGCTGGGGCCCCTCAGGGTCTGATTTTGTGGCTGGGGCCCCTCAGGGTCTGATTTTAAGGGTGGGGCTTCTCATGGTCCGATTTAGTGGGCAGTGCCCCTCAGGGTCCATTTTGGTGGGCGGTGCACCTCATGGTCCGATTTAGTGGGCAGTGCCCCTCATGGTCTGATTTGGTGGGCGGGGCCCCTCATGGTCCGATTTCGTGGGTAGGGCCCCTCAGGGTCCGATTTTGTGAGTGGAGTACCCTGGGTCCATTTTGGTGGGCGGGGCCCCCCTGGGTCCGATTTGGTGGGCGGGGCCCCTCTGGGTCCGATTTGGTGGGCGAGGCCCTTCAGGGTCCGATTTGGTGGGCGGGGACCCTCTGGGTCCGATTTGGTGGGCGGGGCCCTTCAGGGTTCGATTTGGTGGGCGGGGTCAATCTGGGTCCGATTTGGTGGGCGGGGCTCCTCAGGTTCCGATTTGGTGGGCGGGGCCCTTCAGGGTCCGATTTGGTGGGCGGGGCCCTTCAGGGTCCGATTTGGTGGGCGGGGTCACTCTGGGTCCGATTTGGTGGGCGGGGCTTCTCAGGGTCTGATTTGGTGGGTGGGGCTCCTCAGGGTCTGATTTTGTGGGTGGGGCCCCTCAGGGTCTGATTTTGTGGGTGGGGCCCCTCAGGGTCCGATTTTGTGGCTGGGGCCCCTCAGGGTCTGATTTTGTGGCTGGAGCCCATCAGGGTCCGATTTTGTGACTGGGGCCCCACAGGGTCTGATTTTGTGGGTGGGGCCCCTCAGGGTCCGATTTTGTGGCTGGGGTCCCTCAGGGTCTGATTTTGTGAGTGAGGCCCCTCAGGGTCCAATTTTGTGGCCGGGGCCCCTTAGGGTCTGATTTTGTGACTGAGGCCCCTCTGGGTTCGATTTTGTGGCCGGGGTCTCTCAGGGTCCGATTTTGTGGGTGGGGCCCCTCAGCGACCGATTTTGAGGGTGGGGCCCCTCAGGGTCTAATTTGGTGGGCGGGGCCCCTCAGGGTCCGACTTTGTGGGTGGGGTCCCTCATGGTCTGATTTTGTGGGTGGGGCCCCTCAGGTTCTGATTTTGTGGTTGGGGCCCCTCAGGTTCTGATTTTGTGGCTGGGGTCCCTCAGGGTCTGATTTTGTGGGTGGGGCCCCTCAGGGTCCTATTTTGTGACTGGGGCCCCTCAGGGTCTGATTTTGTGGTTGGGGCCCCTCAGGGTCCGATTTTGTGGCCGGGGTCTCTCAGGGTCCGATTTTGTGGCTGGGTCCCCTCAGGGTCTGGATTTGTGGGTGGGGCCCCTCAGGGTCCGATTTTGTGGGTGGGGCCCCTCAGAGTCCGATTTTGTGGCTGGGGCCCCTCAGGGTCTGATTTTGTGGCTGGGGCCCCTCAGGGTCTGATTTTAAGGGTGGGGCTTCTCAGGGTCTAATTTGGTGGGCGGGGCCCCTCAGGGTCTGATTTTGTGGGTGGGGCCCCTCAGGGTCCGATTTCGTGACCTGGGCCCCTTATGGTCTGATTTTGTGACTGGGGCCCCTCTAGGTTCGATTTTGTGGCCGGGGTCTCTCTGGGTCCGATTTTGTGGTTGGGGCCCCTCAGGGTCTGATTTTGTGGCCGGGCCCACTCAGGGTCCGATTTTTTGGGTGGGGCCCCTTAGGGTCTGATTTTGTGGGTTGAGCCCCCTGGGTCCATTTTGGTGGGTGGTGCCCCTCATGGTCCGATTTAGTGGGCGGTGCCCCTCATGGTCTGATTTGGTGGGCGAGGCCCCTCATGGTCCGATTTGGTGGGCGGGGCCCCCTGGGACCGATTTGGTGGGCGGGGCTCCTCAGGTTCCGATTTGGTGGGCGGGGCCCCTCAGGTTCCGATTTGGTGGGCGGGGCCCCTCAGGGTCCGATTTGATGGGCGGGGCCCTTCAGGGTTCGATTTGGTGGGCGGGGTCACTCTGGGTCCGATTTGGTGGGCGCGGCTTCTCAGGGTCTGATTTGGTGGGCAAGGCTCCTCAGGGTCCGATTTGGTGGGCTGTGCTACTCTGGGTCTGATTTTTTGAGCGGGGCCACACTGGGTCCGATTTGGAGGCCAGGGTGGCTCAACCTCCGATTTGGAGGCCGGGGTGGTTCAGCCTCCGATTTGGAGGCCGGGGTGGCTCAGCCTCCGATTTGGAGGCCGGGGTCACTCAGCTTTCGATTTGGCGCGCCGGCCCTTTAAGACTCATTTCGGTGCGCTGGCCCTTTAAGAATCACTGTGGCACGTCGGCCCTTTAAGAGCCAGGGTGGCTCACTGGGTTTCTAAATCCACTTTGTCGCACATTCTATCTCAGGGGCATGTGTCATGTGATGAAGCTAGATTTGCATTTGTGCTGTGGGTTTCACTTTAAGAGCTGATATTATGTGGCAGAATCTCTGTCCTTGGGATGTCATGTGACGTTCGTAGGCGTTGGCATAGTAACTGGGTCTGCCTGCGCATATCAATGAGCTCAACTGCCATTTCAATCGCCTCAGGGCACGTTTTGCCATTACCCATTGAAAAGCATTGGAGCCAGTGCATTCCAATGACGGGAAAAAAAATTTTCAAACGCAAATTGCGCAAAAACTACAAATCCGATCGACACGAAAAATACTTAGCACACATCTCATGGACGCTGGCTTCGAAACAACACCTCAACGGCGTCTGTGCGTGTAGCGGTTCGGGCTGTATTAATTGCGGAAATCAACTTAATAATAATAAGAAGAAGAATAAGTTAGCAGCGTTCGGATTACAATATAGTGGTTTTTTCAAACCACTATAATAAGAAGAATAAGTTAGCAGCGTTCGGATTACAATATAGTGGTTTTTTTCAAACCACTATAATAAGTTAGCAGCATTCGGATTACAATATAGTGGTTTTTTCAAACCACTATAACTAGATGTGTATTTCCTGAAGGAAGTACAGATAGTGGTTTGAAATGGTGCCCGGGCTGCCCCTTTAAGAGAGACTTGCCTGCTGCCCCTGCAAGACTTTCAACTCAGGATCCGTTTCAACTGTGGGTGCCTCTCAGAGGTCACTTTGGCATGTGGGGCCCCTCAGGGTCTGATTTGGTGAGTGGGGCCCCTCAGGATCCGATTCAGTGGCCTGGGCTCCTCAGGGCTCGAATTGGTGGACGGGGCCTCTCTGGGTCAGATTTGATGGCGCGGGGCCCCTCAAAGTCCGATTTGGTGGGCGGGGCCACTCTAGGTCTGTTTTGTAGGCCGTGGTCAATCAGCCTCCGATTTAGAGCCTGTGGTCAATCAGCTTTCGATTTGGCGCACCGGCCCTTTAAGACTCATTTTGGTGCACCGGCCCTGTTGGGGTCATGTAAAGTTCGTAGGCGTTGGCATAGTAACTGGGTCTGCCTGCGCATATCAATGAGCTTAACTGCCATTTGAATCACCTCACGACTGCCCAATGTTTTCCTATGGCAAAATTTTCCCATTGAAATGCATGGAGACAATGCATTCCAATAACGGGGAAAAAAAATTTCAAACGCAAATTGCGCAAAAACTACAAATCCAATCGACACGAAAAATACTTAGCACATCACTCGTGAACGATGGCTTCGAAACGACGCCTCAATGGATTCTGTGCGTGTAGCAGTTCGGGCCACATTAATTGCAGAAATCAACTGAATTTTAAGTTAGCAACGTTCGGATTACAATATAAATACTAGATGTGTATTTCCTGAAGGAAGTACAGATAGTGGTTTGAAATGGTGCCTGGGCTGCCCCTTTAAGAGAGACTTGCCTGCTGCCCCTGCAAGACTTTCAACTCAGGATCCGTTTTAAATATGGGTGCCTCTCAGAGGCCACTTTGGCCTCAGGGTCCCGATTTTGTGGCCGGGGCCCCTCAGGATCCGATTTTGTGGCCGGAGCCCCTCAGGGTCCGATTTTGTGGATGGGGCCCCTCAGGGTCCGATTTTGTGGCCGGGGCCCCTCAGGGTCTGATTTTGTGGGTGGGGCCCCTCATGGTC
The DNA here is from genome assembly GCF_039654945.1 of Dendrobates tinctorius. NCBI lineage: Eukaryota > Metazoa > Chordata > Amphibia > Anura > Dendrobatidae > Dendrobates > Dendrobates tinctorius. Next base: position 53,241,226 of record NW_027361683.1, read on the forward strand.
CAATTTTGTGGGTGGGGCCCTTCAGGGCCCGATTTTGTAGCCGGGGCTCATCAAGGTCCAATTTTGTGGATGGGGCCCCTCAGGGTCCGATTATGTGGGTGGGGCCACTCTGGGTCTGATTTGTTGGGCGGGGCCACTCGGGGTCCGATTTTGTGGTTGGGGCCCCTCAGGGTCTGATTTTGTGGTTGGGGCCCCTCAGGGTCTGATTTTGTGGCCGGGCCCACTCAGGGTCCGATTTTGTGGGTGGGGCCCCTTAGGGTCTGATTTTGTGGGTTGAGCCCCCTGGGTCCATTTTGGTGGGCGGTGCACCTCATGGTCCGATTTAGTGGGCAGTGCCCCTCATGGTCTGATTTGGTGGGCGGGGCCCCTCATGGTCCGATTTCGTGGGCGGGGCCCCCTGGGACCGATTTGGTGGGCGGGGCCCCTCTGGGTCCGATTTGGTGGGCGGGGCCCTTCAGGGTCCGATTTGGTGGGCGGGGCCCCTCTGGGTCCGATTTGGTGGGCGGGGCCCTTCAGGGTCTGATTTGGTGGGTGGGGTCAATCTGGGTCCGATTTGGTGGGCGGGGCTCCTCGGGGTCCGATTTGGTGGGCGGGGTCAATCTGGGTCCGATTTGGTGGGCGGGGCTCCTCAGGTTCCGATTTGGTGGGCGGGGCCCCTCAGGTTCCGATTTGGTGGGCGTGGCCCTTCAGGGTCCGATTTGGTGGGCTGTGCTAGTCTGGGTCTTTTTTTTTGAGCGGGGTCACACTGGGTCCGATTTGGAGGCCGGGGTGGTTCAGCCTTCGATTTGGAGGCCGGGGTGGCTCAGCCTCCGATTTGGAGGCCGGGGTCACTCAGCTTTCGATTTGGCACGCCGGCCCTTTAAGACTCATTTCGGTGCGCTGGCCCTTTAAGAATCACTGTGGCACGTCGGCCCTTTAAGAGCCAGGGTGGCTCACTGGGTTTCTAAATCCACTTTGTCGCACATTCTATCTCAGGGGCATGTGTCATGTGATGAAGCTAGATTTGCATTTGTGCTGTGGGTTTCACTTTAAGAGCTGATATTATGTGGCAGAATCTCTGTCCTTGGGATGTCATGTGACGTTCGTAGGCGTTGGCATAGTAACTGGGTCTGCCTGCGCATATCAATGAGCTCAACTGCCATTTCAATCGCCTCAGGGCACGTTTTGCCATTACCCATTGAAAAGCATTGGAGCCAGTGCATTCCAATGACGGGAAAAAAAATTTTCAAACGCAAATTGCGTAAAAACTACAAATCCGATCAACACGAAAAATACTTAGCACACCTCTCGTGGACGCTGGCTTCGAAACAACACCTCAGCGACGTCTGTGCGTGTAGCGGTTCGGGCTGTATTAATTGCGGAAATCAACTTAATAATAATAATAATAAGAAGAAGAAGAATAAGTTAGCAGCGTTCGGATTACAATATAGTGGTTTTTTTCAAACCACTATAACTAGATGTGTATTTCCTGAAGGAAGTACAGATAGTGCTTTGAAATGGAGCCCGGGCTGCCCCTTTTAGAGAGACTTGCCTGCTGCCCCTGCAAGACTTTCAACTCAGGATTCGTTTTAACTGTGGGTGCCTCTCAGGGGCCACGTTGGCCTGTGGGGCCCCTCAGGGTCTGATTTAGTCGGTGGGGCCCCTCAGGATCCGATTCGGTGGCCTGGGCTCCTCAGGGCTTGAAATGGTGGCCGGGGCCCCTCAGGGTCCGATTTTGTGGCCGGGGCCCCTCAGGGTCCGATTTGGTGGGCGGGGCCCCTCAGGGTCCGATTTGGTGGGCGGGGCCCCTTAGGGTCCGATTTGGTGGGCGGGGCCCCTTAGGGTCCGATTTGGTGGGCGGGGCCCCTTAGGGTCCGATTTGGTGGGCGGGGGCGCACTTTAGCGCACACTCTCAGGGGCAAGCGTCATGTTATGAAGCTAGATTTGCATTTGTGCTGTGGGCTTCGCTTTAAGAGCTGATATTATGTGGCAGAAGCTCTGTCCTGGGGGAGTCATTTGACGTTCGTAGGCGTTGGCATAGTAACTGGGTGTGCCTGCGCATATCAATGAGCTTTACTGCCATTTCAATCGCCTCAGGGCACGTTTTAAGTTTCCCATTCAAATGCATTGAGACAGTGCATTCCAATGACGGGAAAAAAAATTTTCAAACGCAAATTGCGCAAAAACTACAAATCCGATCGACACGAAAAATACTTAGCACACCTCTCATGGACGCTGGCTTTGAAACGACACCTCAACGGAGTCTGTGCGTGTAGCGGTTCGGGCCGCATTAATTGCGGAAATCAACTGAATAATAATAATAATAATAATACTAGATGTGTATTTCCTGAAGGAAGTACAGATAGTGGTTTGAAATGGTGCCCGGGCTTCCCCTTTAAGAGAGACTTGCCTGCTGCACCTGCAAGACTTTCAACTCAGGATCCGTTTTAAGTGTGGGTGCCTCTCAGGGGCCACTTTGGCCTCAGGGTCTGATTTTGTGGCCGGGGCCCCTCAGGGTCCGATTTTGTGGCCGGGGCCCCTCAGGGTCCGATTTTGTGGCCGGGGCCCCTCAGGGTCCGATTTTGCGGGTGGGGCCCCTCAGGGTCCGATTTTGCGGGTGGGGCCCCTCAGGGTCCGATTTTGCGGGTGGGGCCCCTCAGGGTCCAATTTGCTGGTGGGGCCCCTCAGGGTCCGATTTTGCGGGTGGGGCCCCTCAGGGTCCGATTTTGTGGGTGGGGCCCCTCAGGGTCCGATTTTGTGGCCGGGGCCACTCAGGGTCCGATTTTGTGGCCGGGATCTCTCGGGGTCCGATTTTGTGGTTGGGGCCCCTCAGGGTCTGATTTTATCGGTGGAGCCCCCTGGGTCCAATTTGGTGGGCGGGGCCACTCTGCGTCCGATTTAGTGGGCGGTACCCCTCATGGTCCTACTTGGTGGGCGGGGCCCCTCTGGGTCCGATTTGGTTGGTGGGGCCCTTCATGGTCCGATTTGATGGGCGGGGTCACTCTGGGTCCGATTTGGTGGGCGGGGCCCCTCTGGGTCCGATTTGCTGGGCGGGGTCACTCTGGGTCCGATTTCGTGGGCGGGGCCAATCGGAGTCTGATTTGGTGGGCTGGGCCCCTCAGGATCCGATTTGGTGGGCTGTGCCACTCTGGGTCTGATTTTTTTAGCGGGGCCACACTGGGTCCGATTTGGAGGCCAGGGTGGCTCAGCCTCCGATTTGGAGGCCGGGGTGGCTCAGCCTCCGATTTGGAGGCCGGGGTCACTCAGCTTTCGATTTGGCGCGCCGGCCCTTTAAGACTCATTTCGGTGCGCCGGCCCTTTAAGAATCACTTTGGCACGTCGGCCCTTTAAGAGCCAGGGTGGCTCACTGGGCTTCTAAATCCACTTTGGCGCACATTCTCTCAGGGGCATGCGTCATGTGATGAAGCTAGATTTGCATTTGTGCTGTGGGTTTCACTTTAAGAGCTGATATTATGTGGCAGAAGCTCTGTCCTGTGACGTTCGTAGGCGTTGGCATAGTAACTGGTTCTGCCTGCGCATATCAATGAGCTCAACTGCCATTTCAATCGCCTCAGGGCATGTTTTAAGCTTCCCATTGAAAAGCATTGGAGACAGTGCATTCCAATGACGGGAAAAAAAATTTTCAAACGCAAATTGCGCAAAAACTACAAATCCGATCGACACGAAAAATACTTAGCACACCTCTCATGGACGCTGGCTTCGAAACGACACCTCAACAGAGTCTGTGCGTGTAGCGGTTCGGGCCGCATTAATTGCGGAAATCAACTGGAAAATAAGAAGAAGAAGAAGAAGAAGAAGTTAGCAGCGTTCGGATTACAATATAGTGGTTTTTTCAAACCACTATAACTAGATGTGTATTTCCTGAAGGAAGTACAGATAGTGGTTTGAAATGGTGCTCGGGCTGCCCCTTTAAGAGAGACCTGGCTGCTGCCCCTGCAAGACTTTCAACTCAGGATCCGTTTTAACTGTGGGTGCCTCTCAGGGGCCACTTTGGCCTCAGGGTCCGATTTTGTGGGTGGGACCCCTCAGGGCCCGATTTTGTGGGTGGGGCCCCTCTGGGTCTGATTTTGTGGCCGGGGCACCTCAGGGTCCGATTTTGTGGGTGGGGCCCCTTAGGGTCCGAATTGGTGGACGGGGGCCACTCAGGGTTCGATTTGGTGGGCTGGGCCCCTCAGGGTCCGATTTTGTGAGTGGGGCCCCTCAGGGTCCAATGTTGTGGCTGGGGACCCTCAGGGTCTGATTTTGTGGCCGGATACCCTCAGGGTACGATTTTGTGGGTGAGGGCCCCTCAGGGTCTGATTTTGTGGCCAGGGTCCCTCAGGGTCCGATTTTGTGGCCGGGGCCCCTCAGGGTCCAATTTTGTGGGTGGGGCCCCTCAGGGTCCAATTTTTTGGCCGGGGCCTCTCAGGGTCCAATTTTGTGGGTGGGGCCCCTCAGGGTCCAATTTTGTGGGTGGGGCCCCTCAGGGTCCAATTTTGTGGGTGGGGCCCCTCAGGTTCCAATTTTGTGGTTGGGGCCCCTCAGGGAACGATTTTGTGGTTGGGGCCCCTCAGGATCCAATTTTGTGACCGGGCCCCTCAGGGTCTGATTTTGTGGGTGGGGCCCCTCAGGGTCCGATATTGTGGGTGGGGCCCCTCAGGATCCGATTTTGTGGATGGGGCCCCTCAGGGTCCGATTTTGTGGTTGGGGCCCCTCAGGGTTCAATTTTTGTAGGTGGGGCCCCTCAGGGTCCGATTTTATGGCCGGGGCCCCTCAGGGTCCGATTTTGTGGCCGGGGCCTGTGAGGGTCCGATTTTGTGGCCGGGGCCCGTGAGGGTCCGATTTTGTGGCCGGGCCCCTCAGGGTCCGATTTTGTGGTTGGGGCCACTCTGGGTCTGATTTGGTGGGCGGGGCCACTCTGGGTCCGATTTGGTGGGCGGGGCCACTCTGGGTCCAATTTGGATGCCAGGGTGGCTCAGCCTCCTTTTTGTAGGCCAGGGTCTATCAGCCTCCGATTTGGAGCCTTGGGTCACTCAGCTTTCGATTTGGCGCGCCGGCCCTTTAAGACTCATTTTGGTGCGCCGGCTCTTTAAGAATCACTTTGGCGCGTCGGCCCTTTAAGAGCCAGGGTGGCTCACTGGGCTTCTAAATCCACTTTGGCGCACATTCTCTCTCAGGGGCAAGTGTCATGTGATGAAGCTAGATTTGCATTTGTGGTGTGGGTTTTGCTTTAAGAGCTGATATTATATGGCAGAAGCTCTGTCTTGGAGAGGTCATGTGACGTTTGTAGGCGTTGGCATAGTAACTGGGTCTGCCTGCGCATATCAATGAGCTCAACTGCCATTTCAATCGCCTCAGGGCATGTTTTGCCATTTCCCATTCAAATGCATTGAGACAGTGCATTCCAATGACGGGAAAAAAAATTTTCAAACGCAAATTGCGCAAAAACTACAAATCCGATCGACACGAAAAATACTTAGCACACCTCTCATGGACACTGGCTTCGAAACGACACCTCAACGGAGTCTGTGCGTGTAGCGGTTCGGGCCGTATTAATTGCGGAAATCAACTTAATAATAAGAAGAAGAATAAGTTAGCAGCGTTCGGATTACAATATAGTGGTTTTTTCAAACCACTGTAATAAGAAGAAGAAGAATAAGTTAGCAGCGTTCGGATTACAAGATAGTGGTTTTTTCAAACCACTATAATAAGTTAGCAGCGTTCGGATTACAATATAGTGGTTTTTTCAAACCACTATAATAAGAAGAAGTTAGCAGCGTTCGCATTACATGATAGTGCTTTCTTCAAAGCACTATAAATATAAGAAATCTAATTACAATATGTTGCTTGAACCTAGAGGTTCAAGCACCATAATTAACTTTTTTATGATATTCTAATTTTGTTAGATGCACCTGTATGTCCAAGGTCATGTCCCTACATTTGAAGTGGGCGCCGGCATGGAGGCCACATCTTTCCCTGCACATAACAGCTGACCTGATCAGCTGTGACGGATGTTAACATGTTAAGTGCCATTGTCAATCTCCGACAACGACATTTAACATGCGCTGGGCGGAAGCGTGTCACGAGACCCGCCCTTTGATGCCCCTGTCATGTGATCATGGGGTGCCAATGGGTTGTCATGACAGTCGTCAAGGCGCTGCAGAAGACCCACCGGCCTGTCATTGTAAATTTCTTATGATTGCTGGGCTGTGGCTGGGGTTCATAAGAGATCATGATTTGGCACACTTGATCGGATGATCGCAGCTTCAAGTATCCTAGGGGGACTATTTTCCACTTAAATAAAAAAGAACCTATACGTTTGCTATTTACGAACTCATACTAACCTGGAGAATTATATTCCCAGGTCATTTCTAGCAGTTAGTGAACATGGTAAATTTAAAAAAAAACACTAAACATTTGGAATTGCACGTTTTTTGTTTTTTCAATCTCACCACACTTGGAATTTTTTTTTTCCGTTTTCAAGTACACTACAGTGGGGGGAAATAGGTACTTAGTCAGCCACCAATTGTGCAAGTTCTCCCACTTGAAAAGATGAGGCCTGTAATTCACATCATAGGCAGACCAAAATGACAAGTGTCAAAGTGAGAAAACAAATCCAGAAAATCACTTTGTCTGATTTGGCAAGATTTACTTTTAAAATTATGGTGGAAAATAAGTATTTGGTCATTAACAAAAGTTCATCTTAATATTTTGTTATATATTCTTTGTTGGTAATGACTGAGGTCAAATGTTTCCTGTAAGTCTTCACAAGGTTGGCACACACTGTTGGTGGTAAGTTGGCCCATTTCTCCATGCATATCTCCTCTAGAGCAGTGATGTTTTGGGCCTGTCACTAGGCAACATGGACTTTCAAATCCCTCAAAAGGTTTTCTATGGGGTTGAGATATGGGGACAGGCTAGGCCACTCCAGGACCTTAATATGCTTCTTTCGAAGCCACTCCTTCGTTGCCCTGGCAGTGTGCTTGGGATCATTATCATGCTGAAAGACCCATCCACGTTTCATCTTCAATGCCCTTGCTGATGGAAGGAGGTTTGCACTCAAAATCTCACGATACATGGCCCCTTTCATTCTTTCATGTACCCGGATCAGTCGTCCTGGTCCCTTTGCAGAGAAACAACCCCAAAGCATGATGTTGCCACCCCCATGCTTCACAGTAGGTATGGTGTTCTTTGTATGCAACTCAGCATTCTGTCTCCTCCAAATATGACGAGTTTTGTTTCTACTAAACAGTTCTACTTTGGTTTCATCAAACCATATGACATTCTCCCAATAGTCTTCTGGATAATCCAAATTCTCTCTAGCAAGCTTCAGACGGGCCTGGACATGTACTTGCTTAAGCAGGGGGATACATCTGGCGCTGCAGGATTTGAGCCCCTGGCAGCGTAGTGTGTTACTGATGGTAGCCTTTGTTATGGTGGTCCCAGCAGGTCATTCAATAGGTCCCTTCCTGTGGTTCTGGGATTTTTACTCACCGTTCTTGTAATTATTTTGACCCCATGGGGTGAGATCTTGCATGGAGCCCCAGATTGAGGGAGATTATCAGTGGTCTTGTATGTCTTCCATTTTCTTATTATTGCTCCCACAGTTGATTTCATCACACCAAGCTGCTTGCCTATTGCCGATTCAGTCTTCCCAGCCTGGTGCAGGCCTACAATTTCATTTCTGGTGTCCTTTGACAGCTCTTCGGTCTTCACTATAGTGGAGTTTGGAGTGTGACTGTTTGAGGTTGTCTTTTATACTGATAACAAGTTCAAACAGGTGCCATTACTACAGGTAATGAGTGGAGGACAGAGGAGCTTCTTAAGAAGTTACAGGTCTGTGAGAGCCAGAAATCTTGCATGTTTTTAGGTGACCAAATACTTATTTTTCACCATAATTTGCAAAATAAATCTTGCCAAATCAGACAAGGTGATTTTCTGGATTTGTTTTCTCATTTTGACTCTCATAGTTGTGGTCTACCTATGAAGTCAATTACATACCTCTCGCATCTTTTTAAGTGGAAGAACTTGCACAATTGGTGGCTGACTAACTACCTTTTTCCCCCACTATATATGGTAAAGCCAATGGTGTAAGTCAAAAGTACAACTCATCTTGCAAAACACAAGCCCTCATGTGGCCATATTCACATTAAAAAAAAAAGTTATGACTCTGGGAATAAGGGAATCAAAAAAAGAGAGCGCAAAAATGGAAATTCATAAGGTGGTGAAGGGGGTTAAACAGTATTAATTGGCAATTTAAGGTCTTTCCGAATCTTGAGTGGAATCGGAGAATGTCATTCCTTTACAATTATATACTGTGTATATATAATTTTATTTCTATAGTGCCGACATATTCAGCAGCACTTTACATTTTAGAGGGGACTTGTACAGACAGTAGACATTACAGCATAACAATAATCACATAGATCAAAACAGATACCAAGGGGAATGAGGGTCCTGCTCGCAAGCTTACAATCTATGGGATGCACTTGCTAATCTGGATTAAATATGAATATTAATAGGTAGCAGAACCATGACTAAGGAAAGTGTTACCATGGCTGGTCAGAAGTGGGATCTCCAAGAGTGGACCCTCTGGACCGTGGCACCGAGGGGCCCCAGGCGAGCTGCCAGGTGGAGCCGACCCCTATACAGGGATCATTAGGAGCAGGCCCAGAAGTTCGGGTACCATGATAGCCGGTACCGAGAGGGGCGGCTCAGGATGGACTGGAGTAGGAGTGCAGGACTGAAGCATAGAACACAGGATGGAGCAGGAACATGGGATGCAGGACTGGAGTAGGACTGTAGGACTGGAGTGTGGATAGCTGGATGGAGCAGGAACACAGGAGGCAGGACTGGAGTGTAGATAGCTGGGCCCACGGAGCACCGGACTGCGAGGATACTGCAGGGACCACGGATGGCAGGACTGCGAGGCTACTGCTGGAATCACTGAAGACAGGACTGCAAGACTGCAGAGAGCACATGAGGAAGAGTGGCGCCCCTGTGGGTTCAATCACCACAGAGGTACTGCACCTCCTCCTGAGGTATGGTGCCCCACCATCCAGGTAAGGTGGAGACTCCTGACCACACTCCAACATCTGCACCCCACACCACAAAGTAGTGTAGCAAAGCACCTTCGGCGGCTCCCTGCTTGGAGTGTAGCATAGCACCCCTTGGTGGCTCCCTACTTGGAACACGAAACGTGCTGGGAGGTGGGTGGAGCTGCGTTTATATCAAAGAGCGGGAAGAGTTGAGTCTGTCAGTCAGTCAGTCAGTGAGTGAGGATTTAGAAGGACAGAGAGTGAGACAGAGAAGATCCCCGGAAGAGGGATGGAAGAAGGAAGTGCTGCAGCAGGCCACAGTGATCTGGGTCTGCTGGCACAGGAAAGAGACAGAGAAAGGAAGCTTGATTCTCCATTGGGAAGAAGGATTAGCATGGAACGTAAGGAGAATAGGAGAACTAAGGCATTCCATGATTAAGCCCTCTTAGGGTGAAACGCGTAGGAAATTGCTCCCCTCCATACGCCTCTTTATGTCGTTTTTACCTGATGGTATGAAGATTTTATATTCTCAATAAAGCAATTATTATTTTATCTCCTGGAGACGCTGGAAAAATCCTTCTTTATGTTGTGCAGGCACTATACACCCGGGTCAGGGTGTTTCCGTGCGTCGGAGGTGTGATCAGGAGTGAAGAGGGGTGAGCTGAATACTTCTTGTTTGTGAATAGGAGAACTAAGGATCAGGGTTGGAAGCGAGAACCCTTCTCAAGTCCTAAGCGCAAGGCCGGGGTCCGGTCCCCGAGGTTGTACGGATACTAATGGTCCTGCAGCAGACACCGGAGGAATAGAAGTTGTCACCACTTTATTCCCACACAAGACTTGGGGGCACAACAGCAACGTAAGAGAGAGCCGGAACTAGGTAGTAAGGAGTCCCCGAAGCAGTCTACAGCTGTCTGCCGTACAAGTAGAGTTCTAAGAACTTCTGACAGGAGGAACTCCAGTGTAACTCAGTACTGTGAGTACTTCACTAAAGGCGCTAAGAGGGAGACGTTCAGAAAAGGCACATATGTTGGCGGAGTGTTGGAAAGGAGTGCTTCATCTTGCCTGGAAGTTGGCTGGGCTCCTGACCTGGAGGACACGGCACGGATGCGGGCACCTGTACCTGCAACAGACTGTGAGTAACGCTTTGGAACAACATGCCCTGGTGTCCTCCACTTATTCCTGCGCCAACCCACCCAGCACTGCTACATCCCTTGCGCCCGACACTACACCATCTAAGTGTCACTTCACCTACTCTGCCCTGGGACTACAGCCCTGCCTGTGGAGGGCTATAACATCATTGCTGCACCACACCATCAGTCCCAGAGGATCTGTCTGCAGTGTCGGCTTAACATCTTCATTGCCGAACACCACAGGTGGCGTCACGAATCATTCATAAACTTTCCCCTTTTATAATGGGTGCCCAGGGCCACGGGCCAGTTCCCAGCTACCGTGACATCTCCCATTGAAGCTCATCGGGCCCGGTACCGAGTATCCCCACAGCCCTGGGAGGGCGACCCAGAAGCAGGGCCCAGTGTGCTAGCAAACACAACGATCAGGCGCCTCCCTCAGGGGTGAACAGCCTGATATGGCCCTGTCTGGTCTGCCATTGGTCAGTAGGTGCTTCCGGGTCAGGGCAATGCCGGAGCACAATTAACAGGAGGGAGGCACGGCCGCGGCCTATGGCGCATGCGCATTGCATGCAGAGACCCCGTCGGCCACGAGCCTGTCAGAAGGGACCGCCGTGGCTGTCGGGCGGCGGGGGGCTGCGGCGTGGGACCGGAGGCCGGGTGAGTATGCAGAGGCGGCGTGACAGAAAGTTTTGTCTTTTAAACCTAAAATGCTGTTTATACTTATTTTGTTACAACTTTCTGTAAGTTCTCTGTTCTTCTAGTTCCATTCCTTATGCCTTTGATTTTATTTCGATCTTATTGTTATAGTGTCATCCAACTTTCGAAAAGGTGGTGAATGCAAGAACAAAATGTGAATGGAGCTTGAGATGTGAATCGTTGTGCTATTTCATGAAAGTCATGGAATGGATGCGCCTACAGAATTTTATTTTGCCACAGTTTACATAACGTAGTACAACTATAAGACCACTTTGTACCGCAGTCATAATTCCAAGTTAGTAGCACATCTCTTTGCTTACTTTATTTTATTCAGTTCTTTTCACTGTTGTTCAAATCTGTGTGTGCTCCATTCCCCATCACATGTAACAAGCAGAATTCAAGTGCCCCCCTCTACTGCTAGCCCCCTGTAGACATCAATTATTGTTTTCCATGCAGTTGCATGTCTATCAAGACAGAATACAGATTAGGTAGCTTGTGTGAATAAGTATTTAGAGGAACTGGACTGTTGCACTCCTAAATAAATATATTAGAAAGGGTCATTTAATAAGTAGTGATTTGTTTAAACAATTCTTTTGGGTCATTTTAATCTTCAGATTCCCTTAAAAAAAACAGCACTACTTCTCAAAAGTAATACTGCATGTAAATTTTCCCTTGTGTAGTATGGTACTTCACTAATCTGGGTGTATCAGCCTCATTAAGTCTTTGTATGATTCCACCAATTCGTAGACATTTGCACCGACCAAGGTGTACTGGTGAAAGGAACAACACTACTTCTACGTCCCTAAACACCCTACATACAGGTACCTGGTTATGAGCATGTATTTTTGATTCAGCTGTTGACACCTCCAGACTATGCTCTGCCATGTTTTGTGAGGCACTGGGACCCTCTAACTCCACAATGAAGAAGACAGACAGGTTTATGAAAATAAATTGTTTACTAGGTCTTGAACATGTGTACAGTGGGTAACAGGAACAATGCTTAAGTTTCTCTAGTCACCATCCACGACAGCCACCTTGGAGGTTGTCTCCCCGCCCTAATAGGGAACAGGAACACAAAGAGGTTAAATAACCCTCCCCTTCCTGCTACCTCAGTGTTTTTTCCTGTCCCCTATCAGGGCATGAAGAGGTCTCAAGGGGCTGCCGTGGCCAGCGAGCGGAGCCCCTATGTATTCACGAAGCTGAGCAGCCGAGGTCGGGAAGTTCACCTCTCCTCCTCCATGTGCTGCTCCCGTCTCCACCACTGGTGTGATTCGGGACAGCTTCCTCTAAAAATATTGTGTACTGATGCCAGTCTGAGAAGTTGGGGAGCCGCGATCGAGGATTCATACTTCCAGGGGCTGTGGCCCCAGAACATAAGATCCTGTTCTTCGAACCTAAGGGAGTTGGCGGCGGTGGAAGAGTCACTAAAGGCCGCATCAGCCGTTGTCAAGAACCATCATGTTCGGATATACTCAATCAACGTGACCACGGTGGCATATCTCAGACACCAGAGGGGCACAAGGTACGCCAGTCTGAAGAAGGCAGCAACAAGGATCTTCCTCTGGGCAGAGAAGCACCTGTTATCCATTTCCGCAGTACACCTGAAGGGGTCGGAAAACGTCCAGGCAGACTTCCTGAGCAGGAAGGACGTCCAACCAGGAGAATGGTGTCTAAACCAAGAGGTCTTCCAGACTCTAGCCTCGATATGGGGAGACCCAGAAATCGACCTATTCGCGAATGCGCAAAATACAAAAGCGGCGACCTATTTCTCCCTCAGTCCCACGTACGGAGCCCGGGGACGGATGCATTTGCCCATCCATGGGTCTTCAGACTGGTCTACGCCTTTCCCCCAATCCCGATGCTGGCAAGAACGTTACAAAATATCAGAGCAGACGGAGTCACGACAATCCTGGTGGCTCCCATGTGGCCAGGACGAAGCTGGTACAGCGCTCTGTTGGACATGGCCCAGGAAGGTCCCTTGCTTCTACCCCAGAAGACCGACCTCCTTTTTCAGGGTCCATTGCTACACCTGAACCCAACTAATTTATGTCTAGCATCCTGGTTATTGAGGCCAACATTCTGAAGGCCAAAGGGTTGTCGGATGAATTAATCCGGACCCTCCAAAAAAGTAGAAAGCCGGTAACAAATGCAATTTACAGCAAAATATGGAAAAAAATTTCCTCCTGGTGCCTTCCGGGGGCTCCTGACCCCACCCATCCAAATATTGCCCAGGTACTAGATTTCCTGCAGAAAGGGTTAGATCTAGGGCTCACTCCAAGTACGTTAAAAGTGCAGGTATCTGCCCTTAGTGCCTTTTTTGACCAAGATTTAGCCAAACACTGCTGGGTCAAGCGGTTCATGACCGCGGCAGCCAGAATTCGCCCTTCGCTCCTTAGTCGGGTCCCCCCCGGGATCTGAATTTAGTACTCAATAGCCTGACGCAGGCCCCGTTTGAGCCCCCTGTCAGAAATCCCATTAAAAATTCTCACACTCAAAACAGTGTTCCTGGTGGCAATCACATCGGCTAGACGGCTGGGGGAGCTACAGGCCCTTTCAGTACAGGAACCTTACCTCCTACTCAAATTAGACAGTATAGTACTGCGTCTAGACCCCTCCTTTATGCCCAAAGTGGTGTCAGACTTTCTTAGAAGTCAGGATATCGTGTTGTCCTCATTTTGCCCAAATACTTCTAATCCGAAGGAAGGCAAATTTCATACCTTGGATGTCCGCAGAGTGGTTCTCCGCTACCTTGAAGCAACCAAGGTTTGGAGAATCGATCAGAACCTGTTCCTTCAGTATTCGGGAAGAAATAAGGGGAAGAAAGCGGCAAAGAACACGATAGCGGGCTGGATCAAGCAGTCCGTCTCCTTAGCATATTCTTCAAGACATCTCTCTGCTCCCGAGTCTTTAAAAGCCCACTCCACTCGATCAGTTGCTACATCTTGGGCAGCAAGAGTAAACACGTCTTCGGAGCAGATATGCAGAGCTGCCACCTGGTCCTCTGTGCACACCTTTACCAGACACTATAGGCTGGATTTCTCTAGGGATCTGACGTTCGTCAGACACGTTCTGCAAGCCGTAGTCCCTCCCTAAGAAATTAACATTGGTATATCTCCAAGGTGGCTGCCGTGGAAGGTGACTAGAGAAAATAGAATTAGACTTACCGGTAATTCGGTTTCTAGGAACCTTCCACGACAGCACTAATTTCCTTCCCTATATAATATGTTTACCTGATGATTCCTGCTCTACTGGCAGTAACTATTCATGCTAGTATGTTCAGAAAAAACACTGAGGTAGCAGGAAGGGGAGGGTTATTTAACCTCTTTGTGTTCCTGTCCCCTATTAGGCAGGGAGACAACCTCCAAGGTGGCTGTCGTGGAAGGTTCCTAGAAACCGAATTACCGGTAAGTCTAATTCTATTTTTTTCATCTGTACAGTCAGGGCTGCCACCAGGGCCCCATACTGGCAACATTTTTGGGCCCCCTTTAGACTCATCCCAGGCACCACCCTGGGAATCATTTTGGATTTTTAAACTTCAAACTAGGGTCCCACATGGTACGAACATGAGAAGAGATTTGATCTCACAATATAATTAATGTTTTATTTCTCTAATGTTAATTGTGGTTTATAGGTGTTTTTTTCTGTTTAGGTCTACTATATCCAGCTGAGTCCGCACGTGGTAGATTTAAATCCCAGGTGTTCTCCAATTACTAATTTAATCACCTAGGACTGACTGAGGCAGGATGTATAAGTAGATCTTATTGTCCGGTTAAGATACAGTTGAAACCAGAAGTTTACATACACTATATAAAAAGACACATATGCATGTTTTCTCAATATCTGACATTAAGGCTATGTGCACACGTTCGGAAATGCTGCGGAAATTTCCGCAACTCCCGCCGCGGGTAAAACGCATGCGAATTCACATGCATTTTTCCCATGAAAAACAAGCGTTTTGCAAGCGTTTTTCACTTGCGGAATGCTTGCGCATTCCAAGCTATTTTAGGCATTGCTTGGAAATGTGATTGACAGGTTGGTCACACTTGTCAAGCATAGTGCTTGACAAGTGTGATCTACTTTTTACTATTGATGCTGCCTATGCAGCATCAATAGTAAAAGATAGGATGTTAAAAATAATAAAACAAACAAAAAATATTGTTATTCGCACCTTCCGACGGCCTCCGATCTGCTCTGCGGCGCTCCCGGCATCTTCCGGTCCAAGTAATGCTTTGCACGAAGGACCTGAGATTACGTCACACTCGCGAGAGCGCGATGTCATCAACGGTCAATCGCGCAAAGCATTACTGGGACCGGAAGATGCCGGGAGCATGGTGAGAGGCGGGAAGGACTTCGGGGGCCACCGGAGGGTGATTATACCTCTATTTTTTATTTTTATTCTATTTTTTTACAGGATTATGGTACCCAGGGCCTGGAAGAGAGTCTCCTCTCCTCCAGACCTGGGTACCATCCGCACATTGAGCGCTCACTTTACGCATGGTGGGCATAGCCACATGCGTAAAGTGAGCGTTTCAATGTAATCCTATGGGTGCGGAATCGCCGCAATTGGGCAAAAAGAATGAGCATGCTGCATATTTTTCCGATATGCGATTCCGCAGCAGAAAAATCCGCAGCATTAGCACAGCATTGCGGAATCCCATAGGATGGCATGGGATGTGTTTTTTTGCAGCAATTCCACAGTGGAAAAACGCTGCGAAAACGTGATGTAGAAATTTATATGGGTAGATATACCCTTGTGCGTGCTGTGTCCTGCCCAAATTAGACAGAGTCTTATTGAGCGCTCAAAGGAAAAGAGGAAGCTACACTTGGTTAGGCCGGTTTCACATTAGCGCATTTTCAGCGCGCGCACGGCCGGGGGTAGCTCCGCCCCCGATCCGGCTCTCTGCCCGGCGTGCCCGCCCCTTCCTTGTAGCGCCGCCTCCTAGCGGACAGCGGCGCCTGCGATCGGCGCACCCTATCTTTAGCATAGGGTGCGCCGATCGTGCGCAGGCCGTGCGCTAGTTGCGCTTTGACCTGCGCTGCGCACTTTTGACGGTGCGCCGTGCGCGCCAAAATCAAACTTTTCGGATTTTGGCGCGCACGGCGCACCGTCAAAAGTGCGCAGCGCAGGTCAAAGCGCAACTAGCGCACGGCCTGCGCACGATCGGCGCACCCTATGCTAAAGATAGGGTGCGCCGATCGCAGGCGCCGCTGTCCGCTAGGAGGCGGCGCTACAAGGAAGGGGCGGGCACGCCGGGCAGAGAGCCGGATCGGGGGCGGAGCTACCCCCGGCCGTGCGCGCGCTGAAAATGCGCTAATGTGAAACCGGCCTTAGTAACAACTCATTCCAGCAGAACTCTGGAAACTTTATTCACATTCATGGTTTTTTATCAGTTCATACAGAAAGGAGTGGTTATTCATTAACATAAAGGCTTTACTTCTTATCTAATTGGTCAGTTTAAATACATGAACATATATGGGTGTCTGACCTGGGGTTACTTAGACACCATGTTATTTACTGTCCGGAGTCTTGCACTCGTCAGCAAGTCTCTAATATCCGCTGGACCATCTGGCCTTACTTCCTCACTCCCTATGTCTGCTAGATGTTTCTCAGGTCACAAGATAATGCTATCATGAGATGACTGGGTAGCAGGTCAATTTCCACCAACTAGTTATAAGGTTCAAAACTGTACTTGTGTATCTGTGTGCATATATATGAGTATATGTGTATATAGCAGTATATAGCCTATAGCAGGCAAGTGAGATCTAGATGAAATACATATACATATATATTTCCATAACAATCCCCCCTTAGATATCACTTGCCCTAAAATCCTGCTCCTGGCCCAAAGCGCTGCAACTCTTTTATGCTGCCAGTGGACTGACATATGCCTAGTGCATACATCCTCCTCTGTACAGACTTTCGCAAATGGGCGGTCAGGAGATCTGTCCCTAAAGGGGGTGTGGTGCAATGAAATCAAAGTCTCTTAGTTAGCAGTCTATGCAGTCAGTGCATGTGTATTCTCTGTTAGGTAGGTCATCCACAGCATCATTCCAGCTCAGGTGTGTCCCCTGGTATGAAGGCCTTTTCCTGCAATGTGGTGCGTGGATCCAGGTGGGGGTTTTTCCTCCAGGTTGGTGGCGTCAGCACTTGGAGAAGGCCATCGGATCTGGGATTGAGTGCTTCTCTTTACGGACTTTTTTCACCAACACTCAGCAGTCTCCTGACTTCAGGGCGTGCATACCAGGCACCGAATCTGGACCTGGCAATGAAGGAGAGAAACTCGAGAATGAACATTAGCAAGATTCTTGATAAATTCAATTACACATGCAGACAAAGTACCATATTGCACTGTCAACTGCTAAGTAAAGAATACCCCTAAACTGGGTTTTTTAGACCCAAATAAAGTCTCATATTGGTGACAGCTTTTTCTGAGCCTATGGGAGTGTCTATTGCCAGGGTTTGTCTGTCTCTTGGGCAAATTTTTTAGCATGCTGCTCTTAAGTGTCCCACCTAGTCTATGGTGTGGGATGGTGGGTAGTGTGTGTAGGCCTAAGTCTGACCCTACTGCTAATCAGGTCTCTTGTGTCAGGTTTGCTGTGTATGTGGGTCCCTGATCACTTGCTATTGCTTCTGAAACCCCCTTATCTGCACACTATTTTTGAGAGTAGCTTCTTTGCAGCAGTCTTCGCCAACCGGTTCCTTACTGTGAAGTCTTCAGGCCGGATGATGTGGGAGAACTTTTCCTGCTTGTTTTGGCTGTTAAGGCGAAAGTCCAGTCTAATCAGGTAATTCATCTGTGTCTTCAATTCTGTGCGGGGCCATGTGCTCATTGAACCACCGTAAGGTACACACTTTGAGGTAGACTGGGTCGGTCTTGAGGTAGACGTTTTGAGGTAGACGTTTTGAGGTAGACCAGTGCTGTTGCCCTTCAGCATCCAGCTTTCCTTCTCCTTCCGAGTCTGATCCTGTACTTCTTGTACAGGTTTCAGGAAGTAATTTTGTCAGGTTTAGTTGACTGGGTTGTGGTAATTGACATTCTCTGAGCTGATTGTGGGATTTTAGCTGAGGTTTCGTCTATGTCCGTGGCTCCCTCTGTATGAAGACTCGGGTTAGACTGTGTCAGAGAAGGACTTGGGACTCTTTGCATTGGTACAGATCCAGCCGGTATTCTCCGGGGAAAGTCAAACTGTTGTAGCCTTGGGATACCTTCGGACTCATGCAGCTCGTCTCGGGGGGACGGGGTAAGTGTTGCCGTGGACTGCTAATCGTAGGACTGTGCTGGAGAAGAAGCTTCCCCATGAGGGGGTGGTGGAGGTCAATCTTCTGAAATGTTCTCCATCAAATATGTCCTTTCTGGTAAAGGTGGGCACTATTCTTCTGCCTCAGAATTCATATCCACGTCAGAGTCTTCATCCTGGAAGTGATTCAGCTCGTTGGCTGGTGGAGGAGGAGGCAGCACTTCTGTCCAATTCAGAGATGGCGTCTTCACCGGTTTTCCCATTGACTAATGTATGCCAGGTTTTCTCGTTTTCAGTCGTCATGTAGTAGCCGTCCGGCTCTACGAACTCTCCCATTTTCCATATTGTCTTCCTCTGGCTGCCACGTCTGCCATGTTGATGCCGCGTGTCTCTACTGTGTTCAATTTTCCGTGTGCCTTGACCTTCAACACTGCCACCACTTTTAGTAGTTGGAGAGTGTCCAGCAGGTCTCTGATGGCTCCATGGTGCTTCATGGTCGACCTGCTTGCTGTGATGAAGTCTCTTGCAGCCCAGATGGGTCCGAAGTCATGTGCTATGCCATGCGAGTACCTGGAAGTTTTGTTCTTCGCAATCTGGCAGGCCTTTCGTCAGCTCTATCTGTTCCGCTTCTTGGGCTCTTTGGCTGACAAACTTCTGGACCATAGGATGTCTTGATTGCTGGTCACTGCACATCTCGTGTGGACCCTTCCTTCATCATCTGCAAAACTGGAGCCATCTACGGTATCTTGCAGATTTTTCATCTGAGGTTCCGTATCCACATCCCCCCCTTGGAAGTGGGAGTAGAGACAGGTAACGGCTGAGAGCAATGAAGAGTGGTGGAGAGTAGAGTTGAGCGACTTTTGGTTTTTTAGGGTCGAGTTTCATTTCATGAAACCCGACTTTTCCAAAAGTCGGGTAGAGCAAAATCGGCCGACTATTGGGAAAAGTCGGGTGTCCGACCGAAACACGAAACCCAATGTAAGTCAATGGGGAATTAAAGTCGGCAGTGAGAGGAGGACAGGAAACACACCTACAGTGTCCATTTGAATGCCAAAAGCATCAATTCTTATTACTTAAGCTTGTCAACATTAATTTACTTCATAATACTAGTTACACACTGAAAAATGGGGGTTATTTGGCTACAGTTGTGGGGGGGTAGGGCTGGCTCCAGGTTTTCGTGGGCCCAGGGCCAAAGAGCGCCCCTTTAACACATACCACAACTCATGATGCTCCGATACGGCAGAGAAATAGCAGTATAGTACAATGAAAAATACTTCACTTCTTACATCTCATGACTGATATCCATTTTAAATTCTCCAATACCTCCAAAAATGGACAGTATATAACTCCATACAGTATTATGGCCAGCGCTTAGTGCGCTATACAGAGTAATGAGGCCCATATATTTCTCCATATGGAACCATTGATCCCATATAATGTTTCAAACCGTATATGATGAGCTCCACATAATGCTATAGTATATGTTGGTCCCAATGGATGAAGCTCCATTGTCTTATGGGCCCAAATAAAGTTCCATATATAATGGGCCCCATTTCTACTTCTCTAGTGTATAATGGGCCCTGTAAATGCTGCTCCAGTGTCTGATGTCCACCTTTGGAATGCTCCAGTGTATGGTGGGCCTCATATATCATTCACCAGAGTATAGTGCTCCCCAAAAATTGCTGTCCCAACATTGAAAACAATTACATAAGTCTCCTTGCTAGGGAATCCCTGCACTACTCTGAACTCCTTGTCGTCCCCATCTTCCATCTCACTGCACTTGGCTGTTTAGGCCCTCCCACCGGCAGAGACACTTTTGCGTACTATGCGGTGCCCTGTGCCAGTGCCATCGCCCATGAGTATGCCCCCCCACCTGCTCAAGGAACCTGCACTTTCATCTGCACCTTCCTCTTTGTCACCGTGTAAGGTGGTATAGTATGTGGGAAGGGGAACCTGAGTTTCCTCTGGGTCAGATTCTGGCAGTGTAGAGTGCGAGGGGAATGTAGTGGTCTGGGTCAATGTACCAGCAGCATCATCCAGCAGTGGCTGGGCCTCAGTGCACTTGTGGCGTCCCCAAGAGTACGGTCGCCACTGTGGCATTACCTTCCTCCTAGGGAGAGTGTTGTCAAGCTTGGGAGCAACGAAGGATCTCTCTAGCAGTGAAACCAACACACAACACATTTCCCACTCCAGGCTAGCAGGGAGACCTCTGAACCTGACTGCTGAGGAGCTGCTCTCTGTGGTCGGGAGGAGGTAAGTTAGGGCACTCTGTGCAGGGATGGGGAAGTGTGTGGACGTGAGAAGGGGAGCTGGAGGATGAGCAGAGTTAAGGCTCACTCCTAGCTGGAGCGCATGGTCCCGATTCCGGTCTCCGAGTTTGTAGGGGCACTGACGTTCCTGCAGCAGAAACCAGGGGAAGTAGCAGATATAAATGCTCTGTACCCAACTAAGGCTCGGAGGCCCCAGCATCGACGTGTGGGAGCCAGAAGGAAAAGGCTACAGCTGTCTGCCATACAAGTAAAGTCTGAGGAACATCTGTTAGACAGGAGGTGCTTCAGTGAACCACGGTCCTGTGAGTGCTTCCCCCACAAGCGCTAGAAAGGAGACGTTCAGGAAGGTAAATGTTGGCGGAGTGTTGGAAGGGAGCTTTCCATTTTGGTCCCGGAGGTTGGCTGAGGTCCTGACCCGGAGGACACAGCACGGAGGAAGGCATCTGTGTAACCTGCAGACTGTGAGTAAAGCTTTGGAACTGCATGCTCTGGTGTCCTACAGTTATTCCAGCACCGCTACATCTGGGTACCAGCACCTACACCGCCTGTGCCTTTCCCCCATCACTACATCTACACTTCCCTGGGACTCCAGCTCCACCTGTGGGGAGTTTCACCATCTTTGCTGCACAACACCATCAGTCCCAGAGGATCTGCATGCAGCGTCGGCCTAACATCTATGTTGCCGAACACCACAGGTGGCATCAAACTATCTATATAAACTCTTTACCATTATACCACGTCATTTACATGGGCGCCCAGGGCCCCTTTCCGGGTCACCGCTGCTGTGACACATCCTACTGACACCGGCCCGGTACCGAGTACCCCACAGCCCTGAGAGGGCGACCCATATGCCGACTGCTGATCGGGCGGCGTTATTCCCACGAACCTCCAAACAGCGTCCATGAAGGCAAAGTTTTTGGTTTCCGGGGGCAGTATGATTGCAAAGCTGAACCTTAAAGGAATGTCCAAAAGGGCACCACCAGGAGTGGAGCCTGTGGCTTAATTGGACTCCACCCGGGAAACCACAACCATGCCACCTAAAGAAAAGATGCACACTTTGAAAGCTTTTTCGATTCTGTGTGTGGTGTGGTATGTGTGTTTGTAGTTGTGCTAGCGATTTCTCAGCTTTATTCCGTTAACAACCGAGACTCCGGCAGGCCCCCGCAGTACGCGTCAAGCTTACTAGAGGGATAAGCGAGGCTCTGGCATGTGAGATCGAGCAATAACAGGTCTAGCATTCCCGTACATGTCCAGGGCTGCATGCACGCTACACTGAAAGGACCAGCTTTTGTCGCTTACAGGTGCAGATAACCTGCTGAACTCGGTTAGTGATGGGGATCTGGGATTCAGATTATTCCCCGCGAACGATGATTTCCCAGTAAGTTCAGGTCAACCGCAATTCCGGAGTTAGGCCTAACCGTTATTCCTGAAAAAATTACGTGTCCAAACCACAGGTGCTGCAGCTTGCTTAACAGCTCGGCAGCCGTTCTCAGGCCCAGTATGGATTCAACAACATTGTAGAAAGTTGATAAAGGGTACAGTTTCACCGGATAACACGTATATATGTAGCCTAGTTTACACATTAAAAATATATGTCTATAGATCAGGAAGCAGACTCAGATCTTCTCAGGCCCAGTATGGATTTGACCAGATTGTACAAAGTTGAGAGAGGGTACTTTATCACTGGATAGCAGGTATATATAGCATAGTTTAAACATGTAAAATCTCCGTGTTCTCAGTATGGATTACACAGCAATCTAAAAAGTGGAAAAAAGGAAATGCATTTGAGGCGTACACAACTATATACTTTTGGTGTTATTTTTAAATCTTCATATATATTTCTGTCTCAGTAATACAGTCCAGCCTCTCCGCAATAGGAAATGAGATGCATACAATTACTGACATAAAGGCTAGTGATTGCAGAAATCTAGGAATTACTATTCACGGGAAAAACTTCCGTCACAATTCTCATAGGCGATGCTGACCCTCAATTAATTTGTGTGTTGAGACAGTGAAAACATTTTTTTGTGAATAAAGTCTTGCTGTATCGCACTTACGTTGATTCCATCACTGTTACTGATCTCAATCAAATTTTTATCACAGGGAGCCATGTAAACATGGTGCTCACTGGCTATGATGATCTGTCACGTAACTTGGGAGTGCAAAAGACAGATGCCACAGGCCGTAGGCAATTCTATTTGATTGGCATGAGAGGGCACATTTTAAAATGTTCGCCAGAATGTCACACGTTTGTGAGGTAGGAAAACTGTGAAAGCTGATGATAAACCACCACTGCATGTCATTGTGAGTCGACGTCCATAAGAAATGGAAGCCATTGATCATCTGGAGCTAGAGCCCGGCCAGCAGGACAGGGCATAGCTACATCTTAACCATCATCTTTCAGTTCAATCAATTTGTAGTGGCACTCCCAGTGAAGGATTTGACAGGCCAGACTACACAGCAGAGGAGCAGGGAGAGGTAAACATTGCAAATGCTGGGGCCCTGCCCAAGCAAGGGGGGCACACTTGTGGGCGTCGGTACTGGCACTGGGCCCCTCATAGTATGGCGGTGTGTCTGACGGCGGGTGTGCACCACCACCGTCAGAGACACTTGATTGCACTATGAGGGACCCTGTGCCAGTGCCCGCACCCAAGAGTCGGCCTACCCACCTGTCCAGGGCAACGGCACTCGCACAGTTTCGTGCGCTAGGTGGTGACCCCGGCCATGGGGGGGGCAGCCCAGTTACGGTGGTTTACAAAGTGGCATATGTTGATGTGGGACATTCAGCTGCTGCAAAAGGCGAAATAGGTCAAGTTCACGGAATAGGAGAAGGACCAAAGCAAGCCATTTTTCTGGCAACCTATGTGTCATCAAGGGAAGGTGGGACAAAATCCTTGGAAAACCATGCATGGTTCATTTTAATTAAGGTTAGATCATCAACATTTTGGGTTGACAGATGGGTCCTTTTTTCTGTCAGGATTGATCCAGCCGCACTGAAGACTCTTTCCGATAGCACACTTGCAGCTGGGCAAGCGAGCTCCTGTAAGGCATATTGTGTCAATTCAGGCCAGGTGTCCAGTTTAGCGGCCCAATAGTCAAAGGGGAATGACCTGTGTGGGAGAACATCGATATGGGAGGAAAAGTAGTTTGTAATCATAGTTGACAACTGCTGTCTCCTGTCACTTTCCATCGATGCAGTATTACCAGTTGTGTGAGCGGTACTTGAAAAATCAGTCCAAAACATTGTCATGAAACCCCTGTCTCCAACGCCACTTCTGCTGTGTGCACCACGAACACCTCTGCCAAGCTGCCCCCGGCCGTACGGCTCGTGTGAGAACCATCACCGCTGCTGTGTGCTGGGAATGCCTCAACCAACCGGTATACCAGAGTTGCTTGTTTATTAGCCAATATTAGGTCAAGGTTCTCCTGTGGCATGATGTTTTGTAATTTGCCTTTATAGCGTGGATCCAGGATGCTGGCCAACCAGTAGTCGTCATCGTTCATCATTTTGGCAATGCGGGGGTCCCTTTTTAGGATCTGCAAGGCATAATCTGACATGTGGGCCAATGTTCCCGGTGTCAATGATGCACTGCGAGTGCAGGTTGGAGGAGCACTTTCTGGCAAATCCACATCCCTCCAGTCACGCACAAACCCTGTACCAGACCTTGCCACGCCAACATTTTCACTTGCCCCACGAGATGCATCCTCCTCACCTTAGTAATCATCCCCATCATCATCCTCCTCCTCCTCTTCTTCCTCCACCTCATCCAGGAAAGGTCCCTGAGCAGACAATGGCTGAATGTCATCAAGGATTCCCTCTTCCTCTTCCTCCTCGTCAACATTGGCTGCAGACGCCTGCTCCTTAAGGTGCGTCAAAGTTTGCATGAGCAGACGCATAAGTGGGATGCTCATGCTTAGGATGGCTTCATCTGCGCTTACCAGCCGTGTGCATTCCTCAGAACACTGAAGGACTTTACAGAGGTCTTTCAGCTTCGACCACTGCACACCTGTCAACTCCATGTCTGCTCTCAAAGTGCCTGGCCGTGTATCCTCCCACAAATGCATTATGGCCTGCCTTTGTTCGCACAGCCGCTCAACCATGTGCAGGGTGGAGTTCCACCTTGTTGCAATGTCGATAATGAGGCGGTGGTTGGGAAGGTGGATCAATCGCTGCAGCTTCTGCACACGAATGGAGTGTACAGGCGACTGGCAGATGTGCGTGTACAGGCGACTGGCGGATGTGCGCGCACAGTCTTCGCACCTTCTGGAGCAGGGCTGTTGACTCCGGATAATTGTTGAGGAAGCACTGCACCACCAGGTTCAAGGTGTGAGCCAAGCAAGGTATGTGGCTGAGTTTTGAAAGGGCTATGGCTGCCACAAAATTACGGCCGTTATCACGAACTACCTTGCTTGCCTCAAGATGTATACTGCCCAGCCATGACTCAGTTTGTCGCTGAAAGTACTCGGCCAGCACCTCCGCGGTGTGTCTGTCGCCCAAACACATCATCTGCAACACAGCCTGCTGACGCTTTCCACTAGCTGCTCGATAGGGGGACACCTCGTGTGCAACAGTGGCAGCTGCAGATGGAGTGCTCGTACGACTGCGCTCTGTGGACGAGCTTTCACTTCTGGAGGAGGAGGGTCGAACGCCTACAGCCAACTGTTTCCTATACCGTGGGCTAGGCAGCACTGTCCCACCACCGCTGTCCCCTGTGGACCCTGCATCCACCACATTAACCCAGTGCGCAGTGATGGACACGTAACGGCCCTGGCCATGCCGACTGGACCATGCATCTGTTGTGAGGTGCACCTTTCCA
This sequence comes from Dendrobates tinctorius, assembly GCF_039654945.1. Taxonomy (NCBI): domain Eukaryota; kingdom Metazoa; phylum Chordata; class Amphibia; order Anura; family Dendrobatidae; genus Dendrobates; species Dendrobates tinctorius. The sequence continues at coordinate 53,266,395 of NW_027361683.1, forward strand.
CTCACTGACTGCTTGAGTGCATGGACAATGCGGTCTTTCACATGATGGTGGAGGGCTGGGATGGCTTTGCGAGAGAAGAAGTGGTGACTGGGTAGGTCATAGCGTGGTACTGCATAGGCCATGAGTTCGCGGAAAGCTGCGCTTTCCACCAACCGATAGGGCATCATCTCTAACGAGATTAGTTTGGAAATGTGGGCCTTCAAACCCAGTGTACGCGGATGAGAGACTGAGTACTTTCTTGACCTACTCATAGTCTCAGGGTGAGCTGGACTTGAGAGCTGCATATGGTGGAACTAGCGGTGGACAGGGCGGACTGAGAGAGGGTTGATGATGGTGATGGAGTTGGTGTTCTTTCTGATGGCATAGATTCAGTCTTTCATTGATATAACAGTGGGATTCCCTGACTGCTTTGGCCTTGCAACGACACCTCAACATTTGCTGCTGTGCTAACCGGTGGGCTTACAGTGGGGAAACAATATAGCGTTGCTGACTACCTTCTTTGTGATCAGTTGCACATGTGGTACTTGAGGTTTGGTGTTGTGTCCACGCTTGCAAGTGCATGCTGGTTAAATGTCTAAGCATGCAACTGGTATTCAAATTTTTCAGATTTTTCCCTCGGCTAAAGGTCTTTGCACACTTCTTACAGATAACCTTTGCCTGATCATGAGGATTTTGTTCAAAAAAGTGCCACACTGCACTCTTCCTACTTTGGAAGACATTTTGCGGCCTAGCACGCTGTGCTATTTTGACCATCTGGACAAGCTGTCCAGCAACTCTTTTTTGATTTTTGGAACCTGTCTTTGGAGTGCTCCGGGCCTGCCAGATAACAGCTGTTGCGATGTCGATGTCTGCTGTGGATGCTCCTCCTCCTCATCTGAGCTATTGGAAGCAGCACCCTCTTCCCCCAATGGATGCCAATCTGGGTCAACAACTGGGTCATCCATCACCTCCTCTTCAATGTCATGTGCACCTTCCTCTGTGTCACCGTGTATGGTGGTATAGTATGTGGAAAGGAGCACCTGAGTCTCATCAGGGTCAGAATCTGGCTCATTACACTGCGAGGACAATGTAGTGCTCTGAGTGAATGTACCAGCAGATAAATCAAGCAGTGGCTGTGCATCAGTGCACTCCATGTCAGATTCATCTTGGCCTGAGTAATTCACCATTTCACTTGATAACCCAGGCATGGTATGTGAAAACAGCTCCATGGAGTAATCAGTTGTATGGCCTGCGTCACCCTTCAATCTTGGTTGGGGTGAAGGACACAAGGAAAGGTGTGGTTCATGAACATGAGCCTCCAATGACGACTCAGTGCTTTTATTTTTTACAACTTCAGAAGAGGAGGCGATAGAGCTGGAGGCTGAGTCAGCAATGTAAGCCAAAACTTTTTCCTGAAGCTCTGGCTTTTAAAGCGGTTTGCCAACTCCTAGAAAACTAAGCCTTCGAGGCCTTGTGGAGCCAGACGATGACGCAGGCTCAACACCTCCTGCATTCGGTCCTATTTTGCTTTTGCCACTACCATCAGATCCACCAAAAACGCCATCATTACCAGCTGGCAACCCATGCCCAATTCCACGGCCTCTTCCACCAGCCTTCCTCATTTTTGGTAAAAATGTACAGAAAATCCCACAAACTATAGGGTAATGTAAAACAAGGTACAAGGTGTATATAGGACAGGGGAGATGTAGAATTTCTGAACACACTTGTGGACACTGTTGGATTGTGTGAGGCCCAGTGAATATCACACCGCTATGTCACAGGCTCAATGTCGCAGGTGTGAAAAATGTCACTATAGGACAGGGGAGATGTAGAATTTCTGAACACACTTGTGGACAGTGTTGGATTGTGTGAGGCCCAGTGAATATCACACCGCTATGTCACAGGCTCAATGTCGCAGGTGTGAAAAATGTCACTATAGGACAGGGGAGATGTTGAATTTCTGAACACACTTGTGGACACTGTTGGGTTGTGTGAGGCCCAGTGAATATCACACTGCTATGTCACAGGCAGAAATTGGCTAGTGTATGACAAACTACAAGGTGTATATAGAATTGGGCAGAATAGTAATCTCCCTAGAGTGTAGGTCTGTAAGAATGGAACAAGTCCTCGACTTATCCTTACTGAGCTACACACAGCTTCACTGTGGCCGTGATAACAGCCGTTACACGGTACTGAGAGAGGAGCGTGCACGTACGCCGCTGTCTGGTGTCCGTAAAATTGTCAAGCTCCGTGTTTAAGTATACGGACTGACACGCTGTCTCTATAGTTTTGAATGTGATCAAACAGCAAATATACTTAACTGTTTGAAAACCAGACAAAACTAGAAAGTGGAGGTTTGTAAGAACGGAACATGTCCTCGACTTATCCTTACAGAGTCACACACAGCTTCACTGTGGCCGTGATAACAGCCGTTACACGGTACTGTGTGAGGAGCGTACACCGCTGTATGGTGTGAAAAAATGCACGCTCAGTACTTCACCAGGACAAAAAGAAAAATTTGGATTGCTTTTAAAAAAGCAGTTTGCAGAGCAGTGGGAAAACAGCAATGCAGCTATCAGGAAGCCTTATAAGGCAGCCTAACAACCAACACAGCTGATCCAGCAAAATATAGCCTCAACTTGCACTGCACACACAGTGACTGGTGTGTTGTACAGGCAAAATCGCTAGCAGCAGAAGCAGTTTTTGGTGTCTTCTTCCCTGCCTAACGCTCTCCCTACAGAATGAGCAGCAGCAGCTCTCCCTATTCTGAGATCAGTATGAGTAACATGGCGGTTGGCGTGCACGCCCTTTTATACCCCCTGTGACGCCCCCCAAAGCAAGCCAATCACTTGCATGCCCTTCTCAAAGATGGTGGTGACCCCTGCCTATGTCATCACGTTGCCCACAGTGTCCGTGGATCCTGATTGGCTGAAAAAGGGCGGAAGACAAACTTTTGAAACGTGACTTTGGCGCTAAAGTCGCCGAGCTCGTGGCCGACCTCACCCTAGGGTCGGGTTTCGTTTCATGAAACCCGACTTTACCAAAAGTCGGCAACTTTTGAAATTTTTCGACCCGTTTCGCTCAACTCTAGTGGAGAGCAGCCTTGTCAGGAGGGCGTGTGCTGCGGGTATTGTTTTCATGCAGGAGGGCCCCCCCTTGCAGCTGGATCCAGGCAGGCTGAGAGGTAGTCTAGAGGCCTCTGGTTTTCCTCCGTGGGTCTGTTTTAAGCCTGGCCAGTAGCATGACCTTCTCCATCTTTGTCCTTCCTCTTCCGTTCGGCCAAGACGGGATGGCTTCTCGTAGTCAGGGAGGCCTAGAGCTGGCGTAGAGACTATGAAGTCTTTCAGTTTCCTGTACGAGATGAAGGCTGCAATGCGTTGATGCAATTGTACAGAGGCTGCATTAAGCCTGGAGCACCAGGGGTCCAAGTTCTGCAGTACGAGACTAGACCAAGGAAAGCCTGCATCTTCTGAGTTGTTGAGGGAGCCATCTTCTCCTCCGCGGTCCTTCGGTCATCTGTCAAGTGTTTCGTCTAGTGGGCGATACGGTGTCTTCAGGAACTTGCTTTTGACACCACTGGACTCTGTTTTGCAGAACTTATATTGCTGCTCCGTCAGGCAGAGTAGAGGAGACATGGAAAGCGCTGTGCAAGTAGCGGTGTCGATGACTTCTGCATGCTCCGCAATCCAGTTGATGGGGATGGAGGACAATGCTCTGGTGAGCTGTGAAAAGCTGTTCTGGGCCCTTTTGGGCATCACTGTCCATTTGTTCTGCACCCCCCTTGTGCATTTTCAGAAACTGGTCGTCCAGGTGAGGGAGAACATTGAGGGGAGCTCCGAGCAGATCCATTACCGTTAGCACTGTTGCTGTGGCTGGCACGTTTTCCAGCAGAGTGTGCAGATCTGGCGCAACTGGGGTTTCAAGCACTGTTGCTTCGCTCAGTCCTCAGGTTATGCACCATTCAATCTGGTCTGGTTCTCCTTTCACAGTCTTCCTCTTGATCGAGAGAAGCTGGGACTGCATGATGATTCCCGTGGGTGAGGCGGCTCAATCTGGCCTTGCTCTTCACAGTGCCGTGAGTGATTCCCATCTTCTGGCACAGGGCCGGCAGGAAAACCTGCCATTTGCTGGGGTCCTCTTCGTTGGAGATGACGTCCGGCTGAGCTTTCTTGCTCTCACATGGGGTCTTTTTGCTGGGGCTTCTTCTTTTCCAGCCAGCAGCAGTTCCTTTCACCCAGCTTGATCTCAGGTCAGCATCTTGTTAAGCAATTTGAGGAGCTTAGTGGCTGTCTTCTGGTCCAGGGCCTGGATTAACTTCAGGGAGCACCTTCAGGATCTTGTCCAAGATGATCCTCTGGCACTGGAGCCAGAAGCAGTGCAGCCATTTCACGAAGCTGGTGTGGTCCCTCTGGGTTGAGTTTTCCTTGCCCATGCCAAAGTTCTTAGGCCCTTTCTTGAACCGCAGTCCCACCTAGACCTCCAGTTGGTCAGAGGCAGTTTGGCTCTGGGTGATGAGCAGCGGATGCTGGGCCTTCTGAGCGTCCGGGGTTCCAGACTTGAGTGACACCCGCACTGGCGCAACTTGAAGTCTCCCTTGGGCCATAGGCTTCTGGGTGCTATATCCAGCACCTCCTTGGGTAGGCTTGCACGGTTGTTCGAGTGAGGCTCTTGTAGGGCCACCAGCATGATTGATTCTTCCTGGGCCAGGGGTGGAGAGGAGGTCAAGGTCACATTTTCATAGGAAACTTTTGGTCACCTTCAGTTCCTGCAGTAGGTCTGCGCTCTTCAGGTGTGGTGAGCATGTCTCCACCATAAACTGGAACAGGATGGAGTATCCTGGCTGTGTCCACATGTTCAGGGGCTGGCAAGCTGGGGGACGTCTATCTTGACCTTTTATCCCCATACAAGACACAGAGTGTTCTACTGGACTGGTGGGGTCGGGGATTTCCGTTTCTGACTGCAGCAGTGTCCACAAGGAAAGATATGACAGCCCCCAGTGATTTGAGGTATTGGGTTCGCTAATGGGGTTCACATGTCAGAGGTGTGACGTCTGGCGGACCTGGTTTGTCTCTGTCCTATGGACAGGGTTCTTCATTGTCTTCTGTGTTTCTTTCTCGGCCTATTCCTCTGCGGGATGACCTGGGTTGCTGGGTTGCTGTGCACTGGTTCCGGAAATGGCCAAGGTTGCCACAGTTGAAACACCTGACAGGTCTTCTGTCTCTGCAGGGTGGTTGCTCCTCCACGTCAGTGGCCACCACAGGAGGGCCTGTCCTCCGCACTCCTGGGAGGGACTCAATTCTTCTGGCTACTGCGAACAGGACATCTACTGCTATTGTCCTGTACTCAGGCCTGGCCACTATCAGTAGTTTCTTGATTGGTTCTCTTAGTCCATGCACAAAGGCCTGTGCCAACATTTGTCCGTGTACCTGATCATGAATAGTGAAGCCTAAAATTTGGAATACTTGCCTCACTCTGCCATGAAACTCGTCTACAGACTCTCTCGGCTTGGCTCATGTTATGCAGGCTGAGTGCTTGTCTGGCGTTGGCCCACTCTCTAAGCTGTTCAATTAGCTTTGATCCTGATTCCCAGAAAAGCACATCTAATTCTGATGGAAGCTTGAAGTGTTCCTTCATGATTGGCCAGAGTGTTTCACCTGCTTTTACCTCCATTATGGACCAGAGATCACTCCAGGTTGCAGCATATGTCTGCTGGCTCTGCTGCATTCTTCGGTAAAATGGTATGGGGTCCATATCTGGGTCTGGCAGGTTTTTTAGAATACTGAACACCTGACTAGGGGTGAAGGGAACGTAGTGTAAGAGTTCTGGCTCTATCTGCTCCTGCCTTCTTGGTGTCTGTGAGTTTCCCCTAGTACTATGCAGCATAATCTCCTCTTCATGTTCATCAGAGGAGGAACTGTGCAATTGTGTGTTTGACTTGAGTGTGGATAGCACTCCCCCCTTCTGAGACTGCAGCTTCGTATCAGACTTAGCAGGTGCAGTCTCTGATGGCACACACCTCCGTTCTGCTAGCTGTTGTATCGGGAGGGCACCTGTGTTGCTATGTGTGGGGAGTGATTCACTTTCTTCTCCCGGTGTTATAGCTGTCTCTCTAGATAGGGTGCCCTGTGGAACTAGGGACCCCTCATTGTCTGGATCTGGCACTGGGCCAGCGGGTGACAATAAACTGAGAGGTGGGTGAGGAAAATAAAGAGAGGGAAGGGTGGAGGAAAGATTTGGAATAGGAGAAGTGAGAGATAGTGGAAGAGAGTGAGGAGGCGACAAAGAGGAGGTGGAGATGGTGAAGACCAGGAGGAGGAGGAGGGAAGAGGCGAGGGATGAGAGGTGGGCGTTGGTGATGAAGATGGAGAGGGAGGAGAGATGATAGAGAGAGAGAGAGAAGGAGGAGAGATAGGCAGAGATGAAGAAGATAGGGAGGGGAGAGAGAGCGATGACGAGGGAGAATGAGGTATAGGAGGAGAAATAGATGAGGGAGGGGAGGTGGGAGTGAGAATAGCGGAGCTAGAGGGAGGAGAGAGGTGAGGGAGATGGGAGGAGGGAAGAGTGGGGAAAGAGGAGATGGTGGGGGGAGCGAACTGCTTCCCCCCCCTCTGCCGTCACAGAAGGCATCCTTAGCCCTGTGGTCCTTCTCAGATGGCACAAATTAGAATGCCGCTGAAAACACTTTTTTGGCAATTACTAACTACTTCCCTTTTCTTTTCAATACATCATGTCATGCTACAGCTTAAAGAAAAAAAACTGTTCTTGCAAAACCACATACTATGTCTGTTCTAAAGACTGGAGAAAAGTGATTAAAACTTTAAAAACTTTGCAACCCCTTTTAACCTGCTTAAAAGGGAACAAAACAAGAATATTTAATGAAAAAACTCCAAAAGTAGTGGAAACAAAGAATGAAAATCAAAATTGACAAGAGAACACATTAATAACCCAACGCAGGTACAAATTCTCTTTTTAACAAAAACTGAAAGAAAGAAGTGAAAACTAAAACCTAAAGAAAACTGATAAAATGTCACAAAAAGTGGAAGAAAACTAAAAAGAGATAAAAAGGGAAAAAATTACTTTCTTTTTTTTTCTTAAAAAGATTTTAAAGGATGAAACCCAAAAAATTGATAAAATCAAAAAGTATATAAACTTTAAAAAGAACCACTCAGAAAAACCAAAAACCAATAAATTCAGGGAAAATGGAGGGAAAAAGAAAGAAAAACAAAAGGCACAATCAAGAAGTTGATAAACCTTGGAAAAAAACACTCCAAAATATTTATAAGAATCTAAAAATCAGTAAAACTTCCAACAATAAAAGGGTTAATGCAGAAATGATGCAGGATACACACACACTTCCCCCTTTTTTTTTTTTTTTCCCTCTGCCTGTGTGTCTCAGTGAAATCTTCTGAGAACAATGGAAGAGAGAGAAAAATTAAACCTAACGTAGACTGCAGTGATATGCTCAAAAAAAACCAACTTTCCCGAAAATTCCCACACTGCAGTAACTAGAATAAAAATCTCCACCAAAAATGCAAGATGAAATTATGCAAACAGCAGAGTACAAAATATAACAATATGAAAAATATATATCAGGGGCACACCCTGTAGGCAAAAGAGGAAGTTTACAAGACAAAAGGAAAAAAAAAAAAAAAACTTTCTGCTTCAAATCTTCGTGGAAACCTGCAATGAATTCACATATAGACGTCCAGGGAGAGAGATCGAAAGCCCTTGTTTGGGACGCGTATGTGAAACAGCTGCTGGTAACCCATAACTGCCAACCACACTGGGTGCACTGTGCTGGTGACCTAACACGCTGTACCGGACGTCCTGCCTGGCTCGTCGGTATCAGTAATGTGATAACTCCCACAATGTTGCCACCACCTGATACCTGGGCCGGCTTCTCCTGTCCTTCCCTGTGACCAGGTGTGTTGGTGGCAACCTGTCAAGTGGTTTGGCTTGCAATATCTCCCCTAAGCTAACACCACCGCGTGGCCTGGCGTGGGCGCTGTTGTCCCTTCCTGTGCTCGGGTGTTTGTTGTGATAGCTTGATGTGAGATTCGCCTTGTGATAACTCCATAAGGCCCCACCACCTGTCCCTGGGCAAGGCTTCTCCTGTCCTCCCCCTGTGTCCAGGTGTATTTGTGAGGACCTATCTGAGTGGGTCAAACTCCCCTGTTAACGGTTTTCCAGCAACCACAAACACAAATCTATCACAATTTTCCACCAACTCTGTCACCCGGATCTTAGACACACAGGACCACAGCAGACACTTAGCTTACCCCAGGGTTTGGATAAGAGCGTGGACTTTTTTACACTACCTGGGTTTGGTGACCACACTGACCGGCTAGAGTTGCTGACCCGGACTGGGCACAGGGAACATTCAGGTAAGATAACTAGATTTTCTTACCTTACTTATGAAGTTGCGCAAATCTCCGTTCCCATGAGCCAAGACCTTGGCCGGCACCTCTGTCCTCTCCGGTCAGCAGGATCCCCTGTACGTTTTCGTCCACGGCCTCGAGTTGGGCGTCAATTGATGTAGAAATTTATATGGGTAGATATACCCTTGTGCGTGCTGTGTCCTGCCCAAATTAGACAGAGTCTTATTGAGCGCTCAAAGGAAAAGAGGAAGCTACACTTGGTTAGCAACAACTCATTCCAGCAGAACTCTGGAAACTTTATTCACATTCATGGTTTTTTATCAGTTCGTACAGAAAGGAGTGGTTATTCATTAACATAAAGGCTTTACTTCTTATCTAATTGGTCAGTTTAAATACATGAACCATCAGAGCACGCTAGGGTTGTAAATCCAAAAGTTAGGAAAGAAAAATTAAAAGAGGTAGGAAGTAACCGACTTTAACGACCTTCTGACAAAAGATGAAGAACAAAAGCAATATGTCCTGCAAGTTGTAAGCGTGCTCTGATGGTTCATCTGTGCTACTGAGCAATTTATTAGCCATTAACAACTTTTCATTGTCTGTAATGGTGGGATCAAAAAACGATAATCCCACCAACTCTGCATTCAAATACCACAAATGGTTCGAAAATTTGGTCAGGGCTATTTCTGCAATGTTGTTGTCACATTCTTTATAGTCTAACAGACTATGCAAAATACCTAAATCTTAAAATACCTCAATTTGGATTTTTTCAAACTTTGAGCGACGAGCGGCACGGGTTAACGTTGTTTGATCGAGCTCAAATTTTGGCTATCTCAATATCTGGAAAGGGGAATCGTTTTGTGGGGTCCAGACGGACAAAATTCCTACATCGATTTTTTGCGGTCACCCTAGTGTACATATATATATATATATATGAGTATATGTGTATATAGCAGTATATAGCCTATAGCTGGCAAGTGAGATCTAGATGAAATACATATACATATATATTTCCATAACAAACGCAAAAAAAAACCGCAAAGTATGCACATAGCCTAAATAAGAATAAACCTTTCTTGTTTAAGGTCAATTACATTTATAAATACCGGTAGCACAGATGGGAGTCCATAGGAGTAAACATCAGCAATTGCCCAATGAGCAAGCAAAATGCTGCCTATTGTTTATGAAAGAGCAGAAATCATTGTTCTCAGCAGCACATCACCAGTGCTCTGATTCTGACCCCAGGCTTCTATTAAAGGGGTCATTGGTATGGAAGTCAGGGCAAATCCATCCAGCGCTTTGGTTCTAACACCAGGCCTCTCTTAAATGGATCCCCGGTATGGAAGTTAGGACAATTCCACTCGGCATTCTTGTACTGACCCCAGGCAAATCCCTCAGCGCTCTGAATCTGACCCCAGGATTCTATTAAAAGGATCATTGGTATAGAAGTCAGGGCAAATCCACTGAGTGCTCTGGTTCTGATCCCAGGCTCTCTTAAAGGGATCCCCAGTACGGAAGTGAGGGCAAATCCTCTCTGCGCTTTGGTACTGACCCCAGGCCTCTCTTAAAGGGATCTCCGGTATGGAAGTTAGGGTAAATTCCACAGCGCTCTGATTCTCACCCCAGACTTCTATTAAAGGGATCCCTGGTATGGAAGTTAGGGCTATTCCACTCAGCGCTCTGGCTCTGACCACAGGCTGATGGGATAATGTGGGATATTAGAGGTAGTAGTCCGGCGGCTGTGACAGGATGATGTGGGATATTAGGGGTAGTTGTCCGGTGGCTATGGCTGACGGGATGATGTGGGATATTAGGGGTAGTAGTCTGGTGGCTTTGACGGGATGATGTGGGATATTAGTAGTCCGGTGGCTCTGGCTGATGGGACGATGTGGGATATTAGGGGTAGTAGTCCGGCGGCTGTGACAGGATGATGTGGGATATTAGGGGTAGTTGTCCGGTGGCTATGGCTGATGGGATGATGTGGGATATTATGGGTAGTAGTCCGGTGGCTTTGACGGGATGATGTGGGATATTAGTAGTCCGGTGGCTCTGGCTGATGGGACGATGTGGGATATTAGGGGTAGTAGTCCGGTGGCTCTGGCTGACGGGATGATGTGGGATATTAGGGGTAGTAGTCTGGCGGCTCTGGCTGACGGGATGATGTGGGATATTAGGGGTAGTAGTCTGGCGGCTGTGACGGGATGATGTGGGATATTAGGGGTAGTAGTCCGGTAACTCTGGCGACGGGATGATGTGGGATATTATAGTGACTGTGTCTATGCGGCATGGGCGGGGCTATACACTCGGAGATATATATATATATATATATATATAATCATTATAATTTATAACTAACCGTAGTTAGTTACTATGCCCAGGCAGTGATGGGCTCTTCAGCTAGTATCTCAATAATAATGATTTTAATTTATCCTTTACATCTACTTTTTCCAAGATATCTGTCAATTATCTTGACATCACCTTGTCCATGAATGCTGTTATGAATAAAATATTTATTTCCCCTTATAGAAAGCCCCCGGATAGTAGCACCATTCCAGAAGCGCATTTGTGTCATCCCAAACAGGTCATTAATAATATTCCATTGGGGGAATTAATCAGACTAAAGAGAAATTGCAGCTCTATTTCAACTTATCATGTAGAAGCAGAGGCAACCTTATTGAGACTAAGGCTGGAGTCACACATAGGGACTCACCAGTGATCCTGACAACGATATCAATGTGTCAGAATCGCTGGTGAATCGCTATGTGATCACTGGTGATACCCGAGATACCCAATGTGTACATTAGTTACCAGCTCCCTGCATCAGCACGCTGGTAACTAACGTACACATCGGGTATCTAAGGGACGCACGTCCCTTGGATACCCAATGTGTACATTAGTTACCAGCAGATCGCTGGTCGCCCGCCTGTCACACGCAGTGATACGTGGTGGCCAGCGGGAGACCAGCGACCGAAAAAAAGACCTGGCCTTTCCTGCAGCGATACCGGCAGGGGGGCCGGTCGCTGATCGCCATCACACACAGCGATCTCACTGGTGTGATGGGGCCTTTATAGAGGGGTTATCCAAATTGGTCATTGATGAAAGTGAAAAATATTGTGGATAATTTCAGGGCCAGTTTTAGGCAAAGTGGGGCCCTAGGCAAAAGTTTAAAATGGGGCCCCAAATGCTAACACATTGCACATCACACAGAAGCATTTCTATTGTATTTACATGTGCGGAGTTCAGGCCACTAAACGAATGTGATCGACAATATTGAAGTGGTTCGATGCTTGTTTCCCGGCCTCTTTCCACTGTCTGAGAAAGAATGATGGAGACGGGACAGAACAATCACTAACAGATCACCATACAGTATCATGTTATCAACACACGTGACATGCACAAATGTGAACACGTCGATCAGACAATGCTCACACCACCCACTAACTGAGATTCAACAAGAAAACACAGAATGACAGATTTGCAAAAATACTCTGCAATAAAAAATGGCAGTAATCAGCAAGTGCTGGATAACAAATACAGGGTATTTAGTCGATACGCTTTTTGCGCAAAAAATGTACACCAAGCTGCTCCACCACGTCAAGGTAACCCTATTGAAGCAGTCCCTATCTAATGTATTAAAAACCTGTGCACATGCTGCTTTTTTTCTGCGCAGATTTGGTGCAGAATGAAAAAAGCAGCATGTCACTACTTTTGTGTGCTTTTGGTGCAGTTTTCCACCTGCTCCATTCTAGAAATCTGCAGGTGGAAAACCGCAGGGGAAAACTGCACAAAACATGCAGTGAAACCGCACAAAAAAAGCACTAAATACGCAGGAAATATGCAGGTGATTTGACCTGCAGATTTAGTGAAATCTGCGCAGAAAATTCCAAAGCAGAATACGCACCGTGTGCACATACCCAAAGAGCTTTTCCTTTTTTGTCAAGGAAATAATGGGACGGACAATATCAGAAAAATTTCGAATAAAATGTGTGGAGGAAATTTGCAAAACCGATTAAAAGCTGGACCTCCTTAACGATCTTGTGTACCGGCCAGTTAAGGAGAGCCTGAATCTTAACAGATTCTATGTTTAGCCCCTGGGGAGAGATGACATAACCTGCATCTCAGAACGATGGAACTCACACTTCTCTGGTTTGATATACAGAGGGTTCTCTTTCAGACATTTTAAAACAGATTTGACATGTTCATGTTCCTGTAGAGTCAGAGAAAATTAGAATATCGTCCAGATAGATCACCACAAACTGGTCCAACAAATCTCTGAAAATGTCATTAGCAAGATGTTTTAAAGTCGCAGGGGCATTGCAAAACCCGAAGGGCATCACAAGATATTCAAAGTGCCCATACTGGCATCTGAATGCGGTCTTCCTGTAAAGACTTTCCAAACACTTGTTAATAGCACTCAATGCCTCAGAGTTTCTTTTGCAGACCTTCCACATCTTTCTGCAGAGATCTAATTATGGTAAACACCTGTTCTAGTTTGCTTTCTGCAGTCATTGTTCCAGCAGACTCCTTAGGTGGCTAGAGTATCCTGTAATAATTATACTGGAGAACTCAGGAGCCTTTTTGCGTGGAGCAAGACACTACAGAACACAGTTTGTAGGTGAAAATGTCTATATTATAAGCACACGGTTCTTCAAACAAGTGCAGAGAAAAACTCAAGTCCACAAAACTTAGAATAACTATTTAACAAATCTGTGGGAAACCTAAGAGAGAAATGCAATCAGTAAAACAGTCTGTGAAGCACAGTTTGCACTTGAGAATGCTGGAAACAAGTAGGTCCGTGTCTAGTCCATGCACAGATAAGAAAGTCCAAACAAGGTGTTAGATTATCCAGGGAGGCCTAGGTAGCATGTCTCAGATTAAGCAGAGCAGTCCCGAGCTTTGCTGCTAATTAAATGAAGGCAGAACCAGAGCAGCAGCCAGCTTACATGTTGCAGGTGAAGGTCAGCGGCACCAAGGAAGCAGCATGAATAGTCAGGAGCTGGAGGAAAACTGGCACAGATGAATACAGCAGAACTCAGAGCGAGGAGCAGCAGGATATTCACACAGGTTTGCAGGAGCAGCTGGAAAGCCAGGAAACCACAAGGAGCAGAACACAGAATACTCTAGCACAGACTAGAGTATTGGGTGGTGTTGTAAGGCAGGAAGACAAGGGCCACATGAGACAAAAGACACCATTTTGAAAAAGGGCAGGCATGCCCAAAAGGTAACCAAAAATATTCAGTGTCCTGACACTGACATCTCTCCATACTGAGCCCCCACACTGTGCCCCACCATATTGATTCCTTACACTTTGTCCCTTGCACTATCCCCTCACTCTGTAAGCCATCCTAACCACCAATCTACAGTAATAGCACTATTAGACCTCAGTCTACAGTTATAGCCCCCCTAAACCTCAGTCTACAGTAATAAGCCCACTAAACTCTAGTCTGCAGTCTACAGAAATAACCCCCTAATCCCCAGTTTACAGTAATGGTCCCCCTAACTCCAGTCTACAGTAAGTGTTCCTAACCCTCAGCCTACAGTAATAGGCCCACTAAACCCCAGTCTATAGTAATAAACCACCCCCATGAATCTTCAGCTCTATGAGTGCTTACCTGCTCCTGTGTCTCTTCCTCCTGCCTCCTGTCGTCTCTCTGGCTCTGGTGTCTGTCTTCCTCCTGGCTCCAGTGTCTGTTCTCTTCCAGGCTCTGATTTCTGTCCTCATTGGCGGTGCCCCGGTGAGATGACTTCATCACGCTGCAGATACGTGAAACATTTGGATGTGGCAGCACCTTGGAGCAGGGATCTAATTGGTGTTCTTCTGACTCCAAAAGTGTGGGCGCTAGTATTCCCAGGGCCCATCAGCTCTCTGAGTCCATGATGTATTTGTAGTTGAGTCTTAAAGACGCAAATACAAATGAATGAAGTTGCCCCGTCCCCACCCCATTTATTTTTCTCCCTCTTTTTGGCTGCCTCTTGTAAAGTGTTGCACCAGGCATTGGACCTCCAGTGCCTAGTGGCAAATACATGCCTGCTGCTGATATAGATTTAGGTATATGGTTCATTCATTGTTGGATGCTGGTACATACTTATGTATACAATTTCTTCTCTGATATATTTATGTGTACGTTTTTTATTGCTGAATGCTTGTGTATACTTATGTGTAATGTTTCTTCATGTAGGAAATGTGTATGGTTTATTACTGGATGCTTTTTTGGACAGGGAGGGGGTGTATTGCCATTTCATTCTTCTCCTCAGGCAGCAGAGAATCTGGAATTGGCCATGGTCATTAGGAATAATAAGGTATATAAACACTAAGCCTGCATCTACAAGTTTCTTAAACTCAAGCATTAAAAGACCATTTAGGGTATGCTTTTATTTGCTTATAATAATGTATTTTTACTGGAATTTATACATTTATTTATTGAGGGAAACCTGCAGTGTCGTGTGTTGGCTTCATTAATGAATGCACTCTGACTATTGCTATTCCTTTGCCTCCAAATCTCACCCTTTGCTAGGCTAGCCTCATCTGTTTCATCTCCGTGTTTCTTTCTAAGATACAGTGGCATGTAAAAGTTTGGGCACCCCTGGTCAAAATTACTGTTATTGTGACCAGTTAAGCAAGTTGAAGATGGAATGATCTCTAAAAGGGTTAAAGTTAAAGATGACACATTTTCTCTGTATTTTAGGCCAAAAAAATTATATATTGTCATTTTTTACATTTTAAAAATTACAATAAGGAAAATAGGCCAGTGTAAAAGTTTGGGCACCCTGCATAGTAAGTACCTAGTAGCACTCCCTTTTAAAAATATCACAGCTTGTAAACGCTTTTAGTAGCCAGCCAAGAGTCTTTCCATTCTTGTTTGATGGATTTTCATCCATTCTTCCTTGGAAAATTCTTCCATTTCTGTGAGATTCCTGGGTTGTCTTGCATGCACTGCTATTTTGAGGACTAGCCACAGATTTTCAATGATGATCGGATCGGGGGACTGTGAGGGCCATTGAAAAACCTCTAGCTATCGCCTTTTGAGGTAGTCTATTGTGGATTTTGATGTGTGTGATCATTATCCATTTGTAGAAGCCATCCTGTTTTCAAATTCAGCTTTTTTACACATGGTGTTATGTTTGCATCAAGAATTTGTTGAAATTTCATTGACTCCATTCTTCCCTCTACCTGTGAAGTGTTCCCTGTGCCATTGTCTGCAACACAACTCCAAAGCATGATTGATCCATCCCCATGCTTAATGGCTGGAGAGATGTTCTTTTCCTGAAATTCTATGTAATTTTTTCTCTGCACATACCTTTGATCATTGCGACCAAAGAGTTTTATTTTAACTTCAATGATTCACAGGACTTGTTTCTAAAATGCATTGGGCTTGTTTAGATGTTATTTTGCATACCTCTGATGCTGAATTTTATGGTGAGGGTGCAGGAGAGGTTTTCTTCTGATGACTCTTCCATGAAGGCCATATTTGATAAGGTGTCTCTGAACAGTAGAACAATTACCACAACTCCAGAATCTGCTAAATCTTTCTGAAGGTCTTTTGTAGTCAAGTGAGGGTTCTGATATGCCTTTCTAGCAATCCTACAAGCAGCTCTCTCTGAAATTTTGTTTGGCCTTCCATACCTTATCTTGATTTCCACTGTTCCTGTAAACTGCTATTTCTGAATTACCTATTGAACTGAGGAAAGGACAACTTGAAAACGCTTTGCTATCTTCTTATAGCCTTCTCCTGTTTTGTGGGCCTCCACCATTTTCATTTTCAGAGTGCTAGGCAGCTGCTTAAAAGAACCCATGGTGGCTGTTTTTTCGCACAAGGTTAGAGGAGGCTATGTGTTTCTAAACCTGTGGAATCTGCATCAGCTGGCCTTTCCTAACATTGAGGGTGAACAAGCCATATCCCTTACAGGCTAATTAAGGTCTGAAACCTTGGTCAAAGTTATCTGAGCACACAAATCTCCAAAGGTGTCCAAACTTTAGCATCGGACCATTTTTCTTTTTGTAATTTTTAAAATGTTAAAAAATGACAATGTGTATTACTTTTTAGCCTAAAATACAAAACAAATGTGTCATCTTTAACTTTAGGCCTTTTAGAGATCATTTTATCTTCAACTTGCTTAACTGTTAACAGTAATTTCGACCAGGGGTGCCTAAACTTTTGCATGCCACTGTATTGATACTTGGCCGCCCTGAGTAAAATTCTATTGTTGCCATGGTAACCTCAATTACCTGTGATTGTAGGTTTTCAGCTATTCCATAAATTAATTCCAGTCTATAGTTTTCACTTCATGTATTCCACACAGTAGTACAATTTATATTATTGTTGTGCCACATAATTACAGTATATGTCCCAATGTGTCAACAAACAAAATATTGTTCTCATGCATTAGCTATAAATAAACCCATTCACAACTTGTAACACTAAACATTGACTATCCATGCTGAATTTTGATTCTAGTAGGGGCCAGAGCTCAGTTTTCTCATACTAAATTCTGATTTGCTTCCAGCTGCCACAAGGGGGAGCGTCTTGGAACTCTACTAGGGTCGGATATGTGTACAACTATTTACATTCCTTAGGGCTCATTCAGACATCCTTTTTTTATATATGAGTTTTAATTTTTTTTTTTATGGATAGAACTCCGCTATTTTCAGCTACTGGACTGTTCACATATTTTGTAGATAGAGTGGTCCGCACAAATCACAGGAACATGTCCAATTTTGTACTGAGTCATGAACCAATGCAAGTCTATAGGTCTGTTAAAAATTACACAGTTCTTTGAGGCCATCCATGTGCTCTTTGCTTTTCATGGACTGTTTGATAGAAGATTGAGAAACCTCCATCTGTTTTGGGGTTGTTTTTTTCATATGAGAAACCTCTGATGTTGAAAACTGACTCTGATCAAACTGATAAAAATCATATCAGAAAAACTGATGAAAGTCGGACTATTTTTTGCTCAAGAGAAAAATCACTGAATGAGGCTTTATTGACAGATTAAAATGGATTGAGCACACTTCTGCAGCAAGGCAGTGATCATAACGGCATAATAGAATATTTAGCCCCATGTACAAACTTTAAATCAAATTAAATTTAGAAATGTGATCAATATGGATGAAGTGTGACTTTTTTTGCTATTTATTAGGACTTGCTGAGCAAATTAAATGTTTTTAGAATATTTCTATTGTAGTTTTGACAAAATAATTCAATTGCGAAAATCCCTTTTCAGACATGACAATTTAAAGAGAATCTATCACCACAAATTTGTAATATAAACTAATGCAGGGGTGGGTGTGATGACTCAGCATGTAGTCTTAATTATACCAGATGTTTAATTTCAGTAGGCCAGGAGATATAGGCTATTGTCTGAACATTGACTATTAAATCTGTTTTTCTTCAGTGGGTCAAGAAACAGACTGTTGTGATATGAGTCTGAATGTTGACTCTTGAATTGATGTTTGTGAATTGCTGAATGGCTGCTGTTTACTTCTTATATCAGCTCCAACAAGTTATTGTTTGCTAATATGTTGAATACCCTTTGCATAAGTCCCTGTAGTTTGTTGACCTTCAAAAGAGTGGAGGGCAAACTATACAGATTGATTAAATACTCAATGAGAGTTAAGGCCCCGTCACACTAAGCGACTTACCAGCGATCCCGACACCGATATCAAGGTGTCAGGATCGCTAGTAAGTCGCTATGTGATCGCTGGTGAGCTGTCACACAGACAGCTATACCAGCGATCAGCACAGCGATGCCGAGCGCCCGGCATCGCTGGCCATCGCTGTAAAAAATAGAATCAAAATAAAAAATATAGTTATTCTCACCTTTCGACATCGCGTTCAGCCATCCTGCCTCTCTCCACGCTCCGGTCCCAGTGATCCTTTGCACGAATGACCGCGAGATGTCACGGTCTCGAGGGATAACAAAGTCTCGTGGTCATTCGTGCAAAGGATCACTGGGACCGGAGCGTGGAGAGAGGCAGGATGGCTGAACGCGACGTCGGAAGGTGAGAATAACTATATTTTTTTTATTTTTTTTTACACCTGATTGCTGGTCTCCTGCCTGTCACACACAGCGATGCGTGCTGGCCAGCGGGAGACCAGCGACCAAAGAAATGTCCAGAGGTTTCTTCCAGCGATCAGCGATACCGGCGGGGGGCCGCTCGCTGATCGCTGTCACACACAGCGATCTCGCTGGTGAGATCGCTGTTACGTCACAAAAGTTGTGACTCAGCAGCGATCTCGCTAACGAGATCGCTTAGTGAGACGGGGCCTTTAATCTCATCCCACCTCCCCCCGATCTGTGGATGATGACCTGAATGACAGATGTGAGTATAAAAAGGGATTTCTATCCTTCTGCAAAGAGAGGCAAGACTTTGCAGAACAACCAGGACAACATGACTCCATAGAGACTCTATAGATCAACAGACAAAGCATAATGGCACCATTAAGGGGAACACAGATTTCACATTCTACAGGATGCTAGCTGGAAGAATACACATTTGCTCCACTGACCATCACTGAACCCCTGGAGATGTTTGGGGAAGCCAGGTGCCGCAATGGATTTTCAGCTTCCTCTGCTTGTCGTTACCTCCTCTCTGTGGGTGCTACTGGTGGGGATAGTCGGCCCTGAAAGCCCCGAAGTGGCAGCTAATCCTGGTGAGTCGGCGAAAGGGTGAGACTCTGTAATTTGCCCCATCTTAGGTATTTGCTGGGACTTTTCTATATGCTATTGTCTCTTGGTGGTTCAATAAATTATTGCCACACTGTTTTACCCTCACCCTGTGTTGTATGAGTAGTGTTATGCCCACGGGAAAGGAGAGCGGGCGTTCAGTGGTTTGAGCTCTGGTACATGCAGTCATTCTAAAGACAGCTGGGCCAATGGATGAGAGCACCCACTGACCCTCATGTTTCCACAGTAGGTAATTAATTTAACCAAGGGGCCACATGAGATACTGTGACTGTTGTAGATGGCCAAACCAACCAAGCAAACATCATTATTGTTTTATATTAAGTTGCATCACATAATATTGAGCCAAATTAATTCTTTTGACTCGCTGATACTGTTAATGCATGTTATGGCAGTATTTATTGTAACTTGAATTCTTAGCAGTAGCAGCATATCAAACCATATAATTTACTACTTTTTTATAAAGGCTAGAAATCATGCTGCTCCTGTTATTCAGCCCTTGTAAATTGATCAACAGTTCCCAACACAATATGATAACTACACAGAACCCCCACACAGTAAAATGTCCCCAGAAAGCCCCTCTTGCAGTATAATGTCTGCATACTTTTCTACACAATATTATGTACCCACTCAACCTCTCACTCAGAATGATTTCCCCACATAGCCCTCAGAGACCCATGCATAATGATGTCCTCACACAGCCCCCATGAAGAAAGATGTCCCCCACATAGCCCCTTTGGAGAATGAAGTCCCCATACAGTCTGTAACAGGGTCTACCAAGCTGGGGTACCTCTTTCAGTACCACCCCGTGTTTTCAGAAGTCCGCTCTGCATTGGCTGGAGTCTGAAGGAATATAAAAGATCACTGCTTATCCATGTATTTCCAGTCTGACAACACTTTACTCACAGGACACAGAATATATCACACAGATACAGAGGGCAGGCCAATAGAAAAGCGGCAGGCAAGACATGCATTACAAAAGCCGCAGGTGGCCGGAGCCTGCCGATGTTTATTGTGGAAATTACAAAGGTGGGGGGAGGGCGGACAAAAGGGCAATGCTGATGCATTAGTGACATGCATCTCACATAGAACCTATTATCCATACATATAACTGCACAACATATTCTGGGTGCTAAGTGGTTCTGTAACACGGCTCCCCTTTTCAGCGACCCGATCGGCATATACAGTCTGATCCTCAATGGATCGGTTTGGGGATGACCGAAGTTTATGGGGTTGGTACAAGTTCCATTTGTCGACTTAGTCCATCGGCGTGTTACCATTTTGTTTGCCGGGTCTGTAGTGGATGGTGAAGTCCAGAGGTTGTAGGGCTAAACTCCACCGCAGCAATCTGGCGTTGTCTCCGGAGACCCGATTAAGCCAGACTAGGGGATTATGGTCCGTTAGGAGGGAAAACTGTCGTCCATACAAATATCGTTGCCACTTCTTCAGTGCCCATACTACCGCCAGGCACTCCTTCTCGATGGCCGCATAGCTTACTTCACGCGGCAGTAGTTTCCGACTCGGGTAAGCTACCGGGTGTTCTTGGCCGTCCGGCCCGACTTGGCACAGTACTGCCCCCAATCCAAACATAGAAGCATCTGTGTGAACCAGGAAACGTTTAGTTGGATCGGGTGCGGCCAATACAGGGGTATTGGTGAGGGTGTCATTTAGTTGGCGGAAGGCTTCCTCACACTGAGGTCCAGGATACCTGGCGGGGTTAGTTCTTACGGGTCAAATCAGTGAGGGGCTTGGCTACGCTGCTGTAATTGGGAACGAATTTCCTGTAATACCTGTAGTGCCTGGCCAAGGGTATATCATGAGAGATTCGCAGTAGCTCCTGCCTATACTTTTTGGGAACTACCAGCTGTTGTTTTATAGTGGGGCTCGTCCCTGTGTGGTGCTGCTCTATGATTCGGTAGAGGAGTCCCAGCTTCCATACAAACTGTTCCCCTTCCAGTACCCCTCTCCCCTCCTGTGCCTTCCCACGATATTCCTCTAATGAAGGATCCTCAAGTAACTCCCTCTTTAAATTCATCTGGGGTGGCCCAAGAAATGTGTCTGGCTATGGGAATACGTGCATCGCTGGTATGTCTTACCTGGGCCTCCTCTGAGTGTGATTCCGCCTCCGCAGCTCAAGCTTGACTCCGGGTGGTCACAGGATAGGTCTCAGCCAGAGGGGCCACCGAGAATGCAGACAACATGGGCCCCAAGTCATTTTCCAGCAAGACGTCTGCTGGCAAATCCTCCATCAAGCTGACCTCAACAAGGCCATCCCCGACTCCCCAGTTCAGGTGAATCCTGGCAGTGGGTAGTTGATGTATAGCTCCCCCTGCTACACGGACTGCCACTGTCCGGTCCGTCTTCTCTTGGTCCCGGATGAGATGAGGCTTCACAAGGGTCAAAGTTGCTCCAGAATCTCTTAGTCCCTGCATACATTTTCCATTAACCCACACGACCTGTCGATGCTGTTGTCGATTAACTGCCCAGGCTGCCTGCACGGGGTCTACTTCATGCAGCACTTCCTCCATCTCTTCCACCCCTTGGTTAGTCGTAGCCCCCAATGCCGGGTCAGCTTCGCCTTGGTAGCAGTGTACAGCAGCCCTGCTGAAGGTAGCTGTTCCTGCCTTTGGCCACTGGGTATGCTGAGTCTGATTGGGGCATTGTCTTTGCAGGTGGCCCAGCTGATGGCAGGTGTGGCATCGCGCCCCAGGGGGACTGTGGTAGGCTGGGTTTCTAGCTGGTCCCACTACAATCTTCGGTGGTTTGGGGCCCTCCAGGTCCATGGGAGGGCCCCTAATGACCCCTTTTAATCCAGAGAACTGCGGCCTCCTGAGTCGTTGGCCGCCTGTCCCGAAGCCATTCCTGTGTCTCGGGGTTTAGTCCATTAAAGAATCGTTCTAACAGGAAGAGCTGGAGGACGTCCTCCTTAGTGGTTGCTTGGCTCCCTTGTACCCACTGTAGCAGTGACCGCCGTAATTTACAGGCCCATTCAGCGTGGGTATTGGTTACACGTTTTATAAGTCTGCGGAACTTTTGGCGATAGGCCTCTGGTGTCGGCACATACCGGGCCAAGATCACTTCTTTGATCCGCTCATAGTCCAAACAGTCCTCATCAGGTACCGTGCGATAGGCGTCCGCTGCCCGGCCTGTCAGCTTGCTGGCCAGAATCTGAACCCGTTCCTCCGGCTTCACTTGATGAAGGGCACACTGCCACTCAAAGTCCTGCAGAAAGCCATCAATGTCTTCCTCTGCCTCCCCCAACTGTCGGAAGGCATTATACTGGATCTTTTTGTGGCTTACTGTTGAAGGTACCTGTCGAAGGCCAGAGCTCCCCCTGCTCGCTGGCTCTCCTCTCTCCGCTCTCTCCCATCTCCATCTTGGCCAGCTCCACTTTGGTCCGCTCTGCCATCTCCATCTTGGCTAGCTCTATCCTGGTCCGCTTGGCCATCTTTTCCTTCAGATCAGTACGTACATCAGCCATCACCTCTCGTATGATCTCTACCGCAGGGTTCGGGCCATAGAACGCCAGTCTGTTCTTTACCTCCCTCTGGAATTCAGTCTCCTTAACGTTCACATTGGGGGGCGCTGCACTGTCGTGTTCCATGATGGCTGCTATCAAATCTGCTTTTGTTTTGTTGCTGGCGATCAACCCTGGGGCTTCCACCAGATCTTTTAATGTAGTCCTCTTTAACTTCTGGTAGTTATTTTCCATTCATTCCTTTCCTCCTGTAGAAGGGGTATCAAATCCCGCTGCATGCCACCAGTGTAACGGGGTCTACCAAGCTGGGGTACCTCTTTCAGTACCACCCCGTGTTTTCGGAGGTCCGCTCTGCATTGGCTGGAGTCTGAAGGAATGACGCTGGCTGGAATCCCTGGGTTACATGGGCGCAAATAAAAGATCACTGCTTATCCATGTATTTCCAGTCTGACAACACTTTACTCACAGGACACAGAATATATCACACAGATACAGAGGGCAGGCCAATAGAAAAGCGGCCGGCCAGACATGCATTACAAAAGCCGCAGGTGGCCGGAGCCTGCCGATGTTTACTGTGGAAATTACAAAGGTGGGGGAGGCCAGACAAAAGGGGAATGCTGATGCATTAGGGATATGCATCTCACATAGAACCTATTATCCATACATATAACTGCACAACATATTCTGGGTGCTAAGTGGTTCTGTAACACGTAACACAGTCCCCATGGAAAATGATGTCCTCGCAAATCCATCATGGAAGATGATGTCCCCACAGAGCCATCATGGAGAAAGATGTCCTCACACTGCCCCCATGTAGAATTATGTCCCGACATAGCCCCCATGAAAATATTGTCTCCCTCACAGCCCCTTGAAGAATGGTGTCCCCCTCACAGTTCACTGTCCTTAGCACAGCCCCCATACACAATTATGTCTCCACACAGCCCCCATGGAGAATGTTTTCCCCATACAGTTGCAGTCTGTGCTGTGCATTGAAGCACAGCTGAAACGATGAAGTGACGTCATTGCGCCTGCATATGCCAAATCACAGAATAAAAAGATGAAATTAAATCTTCTCCATATTCTCCACAACTGTGATCTGATTCTTGCATGCAAGATAATCGGATCACAGTAAAATGACACTCAACTCACGCTTGCAGCAAAGTTTGAGCCGAGCCGAGTTGAACCGAGAGTTTACCATCTAGTATCCGATTCGGTCGCATGAGAGAATCATTGGATGCTAACTGACAGTGTGAGCTAACCCTAAAACTACGTTTTCTCTGAAACGGCACAGAGTTTGAAGTCAGCCATTCATGGCTGTGATCGTACAGCCAGTGTCTGATACATGCTGCCCGTGGATCAGGATGTAGCAGAGTGTATCTTTTGAGAATCCACCCATACACAGGAGAACTTCACTGAGCAATTTATCTTGAATAAACAGCATTTACTTCTTATGGGTAAACATGAGATAAGAATTCAGAAGCACACAGCCCGTGCTGCTGGCATAACAATCAAAAGCGAAAGTAAAACGAACAACCAGAGAGCTTCCCTCCCCACAATACAGCAAACATTTATCTTCACACTATCGTCATCTGCTGTCAGGCTAGTGTAAAGTCCTCCTTTACATAAACAATAAGTCCATTTCTGTTGCTTATGCCAACACCCTTTCTCAACAGTTAGGACTTATTCAATCAAACCCAACTTTTTTATTAGTCTCTGGCATTTATCAGCATTCAACGCCTTTGTGAAGATGTCTGCTGTAATTTCTTCAGTAGGACAATATTCTAACTTCAAGACTCCTTGTTCCTGATGATCTCTCAAAAAATTATACTTCACATCAATATGCTTGGTTCTTAGATTGACTCTCTCCATCTGAGCAAGAACAAGACATCCTTGATTGTCCTCTTTCAGTTTTGTCGATTCCAACTGTGGTTGTCCTAAGTCTGTCAACAGTTGACTTAACCACAGAACTTCCTGACTTGCACGTGCTGCGGCAACATACTCTGCTTCTGTTGAAGACAGTGTCACAATTGACTGTTTCTTACTTGTCCAACTTATTGGTCCACCTGAGAGGAAAAAAATATGTCCACTGGTAAATCTCTCAGTTGGATCTCCAGCCCAATCTGCATCAACGTATCCTATTAAAATGCAATTATCACTTGTGGGTAGTTTGAGCTTAACGTTGCTGGTTCCTTTCAAATAATGCATTACTCTGTTTACAGCATTTTAGTCAGCTTTATTTGGTTTTGACACCTTTTTACTCAGGATTCCTACTGCTGCTGTGATGTCTGGCCTTGTAACAGTCGCTAGATACAGTAGTTTTCCTATTGCTGTTCTGTACTCTTCATTATTTGGTAACACATTTTTCTCACTATTCATCTCTTTAAGATAATTAGTTTCCATTGGAGACTTTACTGTTTTTGCATCCTTCAATCCAAATTTTTCTGTTATATCTTGAATTATGTGATTTGGATTCAGTAGGAAACTTCCATCATCTTCTCTTTCTATCAGTATTCCTAGGTACTGTTTCACATTTCTCAAGTCTTTGATTTCGAAATGTTGCTTCAGGGTTTTTAGATTTTTTTTCTTTATTCCTTTCTTGTTCAAAACAAATCAAAATGTCATCTACGTATGAGTGCATAAATCCATCTATTCATCAGCCTTTTTGTGTACAAGTATGGATCAGCTTTGCGTCTTTGAAATTTTTCATTTGTAAGCACTTCCGTGATTTTGTCATTCCACGCTTTAGCTGCTTGCTTTAAACCATATGTGCTTTTCTGTAGTTTGCAAACTTTGGGTTTCTTTCATCTTTGAATCCTGGCGGTTGTTCCATGTAAATGTCTTCTGTTAAATCTCCGTTCAAAAGTGCGGTCTTTACATCCAGATGTATCAGTTCCATCTGTTTCATTGCTGCAACTGTAAGTAAAGTTCTTATTGTAGTATGTTTGACAACTGGAGCAAATGTCTCATCATAGTCTTCTCCATATTTTGAGAATACCCTTTAGCTATGAGTCTTGCTCAGTATCTTTTGGGTGTGCCATCTGTTTGGTATATTACTTTAAAAATCCAATTACATCCTATGGCTTTTCTTCCTTCTGGTAAATCTGTCAGAGTCCATGTATTTGAGTCATGCATGGATTTAATTTCTGTTTCTGTTGCTTCTATCCATTTATTAGCTTCTTCTTCAGGGAGTTTAGATATGTCTTCCAAGTGGTAAGTTCATAAATTTTACTTCTGTTTGCCTTGTATGAGAGTTGTTTTGGTGGTTTGCCTTTGTTTTCTCTCATTGAACATCTTGGTTCTGTGTCTGTTTGTAGTTGTATTTCTTCATTTTCAGTATTCTGTTCTTCATCAATTTCAGCTACTTTCTCATCAGCTATATCCCTGCTGTTTTTCTCATTTTTTGTGTCAATTGAAATCATAGTGTCTTCATTTAGATCCTCAATAAATGTCACAGTTACTTACCGTGACTCTGTCTGTTTTGGGATCTAGGATTCTGTATCCCTTGCAATTTTCACTAGATCCAACAAAAATTCCCTCCATTGATCTGTTTTGAAGTTTGGAACATTTTTCTGTTGCAATGAATATAAAAACTTTACATCCAAAAACTTTTAAATGATTGACACTTGGTTTCATACCTTGCCACAGTTCATATGGAGTTTTCTTCAGTTTTCTGGAAAAAAATCTGTTCTGTAGGTATGTAGCTGTCATTGCTGCCTCACCCCAATATTTCTCTGGTAGTTTGGAATCTGTCAGCATACATCTCATCATTTCTGTAAGAGTTCTGTTTTTCCTTTCTGCTACTCCACTTTGTTCAGGTGTGTACGGAACAGTTTTCTGGTGTTTTATACCATTCTGTCTTAAGTAGTTTTCTATTTTGTGACCTGTAAATTCACCTCCATTGTCACTTCTGATAACAATTGGCTTCCTTTGAAACTTGTTACTCGACCTTGTTGCATAGTCTACAAGTTTATCAAAAACTTCACTTATGCTCTTAATTAAGTATGTGACTGTGTATCTTGAGTAGTCATCTATAAAAGTCACCATGTATCTATTTCCTCCTGATGTAGTCACTTTCATGGGTCTACATACATCAGTATGCACCAAATCAAGTGTTTTTTTGCTTTTCATTTCCCTTTCTTTTGGAATAGATATTCTTGTGGCTTTAGATTTTATACAACATTCACATCTTACGGTAATTGAGCAATCTGATATCTTTAGATCTTTTGTCAATTCTTTTCTTTGTAGTTCCCTTATACTGTCAGGGTGTCTGTGTCCTAGACATCTATGCCACACGTGAATACAGTTCTTATGATCATATGTACATACCTTCATCTGTTCCTTTGGTGTGTCAAGGTGATATAATTGTTCATCTGCCTTGACATTGGTTATCACCTTGTTTCCTGCTAGAATTGCACACTCATTGTCTTTGAATTTTATTTTGAATTGGCTGTTAAACACTTCACAGATAACAATCCGCCTTCCAATTTTGGAACATACAGCACATTCTGTACAAGTATTTTTGAATCTTGTCCGAACTTGTTTGAACTTTTTAGCATACCTTGTCCTATACCTTCTGCGGTTATTTTGCTTCCATCTGCAAGATAAATGGCTTCTTTCTTATCTAAATCAACATCAGTGAAAAAATTCTTGTCACTTGTCATATGACTCGTTGCTCCTGAATCAATAAACCAACCAAGTGATGATTTCTTGCCTGTTATTTTAAATGTGCCATTCCAATTAGTCTCACATGAGTCAGACATTGTGTTTTTCACTTTCTGTGTATGCTCTTTATGTTGTAATTTTTGTTGTTCTGCTTTCCATATGGTACAGTTTTTCTTTAAATGACCTTTTTTCTTACATCTGAAACATTCTTTTGTCTCTTTATTATAGGGTTCTTTAAATTCTGTAGCTTTAAGAGCATTTCCACTGTCCTTTTCAGTAGAAGAATCATTTGCTTGTTCTTTTCTTCTCTGATATACATCTATTAGTCTTGTTTTCACAATCTAATGTGATGTCTTTTTCAGGTCTTGTTTCTAGGGCATTTATCAAGGCTGTATACGAATCTGGTAAACTGCACAATAATATTGTTGCTACATGACTTTCCATAATGTCTTCACCAATAGTCCTTAGCTGTGATATTACTTCCATCATTGAGAATATGTGCTTCTGCATATCATCATTTGCACTCAATCTCATACTGTAAAGCTTTTTTAATAGAAATAACTTGTGATTTAAACTGGGTATTTCATGTAACTTTTTCAATGTCTCCCACATTCCTTTCGATGTATCCTCATTCCTTATGTGTATTAATTGAGCAGCATCCACTAATAAGCTAATGGTGGCTCTAGCTTCTCTATTCTTTCTATCCCATGTCTGATTATCTTCATCAGGTTTATCTGTAGTAATTACTTCCTCTAAATAATCCTTAGATAACATCTCTACTTTGAATTTCCATAGCTGATAATTTTCACTGTTCAGCTTAGCTACTGTGAGTTTCAGCTCAGTGCTGCACATCATTTTTATATAATCTTACTTGTTTTATGAAGATATTCTTCTTTCTCCTTGAGAGTTCCTGTATATCCTGTGTGTGGTGATTCTCTGTAATTATTTCCAGTGTGCGGTCATCCAGTTTCTGTGATCATAAATTCCTTTGTCCTTCTATATCTAGATTATTTTTTTTTCAGCCTCCGTTCACTGGGTTTTATCTTATCTGCTTCTCCGGTGTCTGGATTTATTGCTTGGAGTTATCTTCTGGGTGTCTGTCCTGGGTGTCTGGGCCCATAACCTGTAGCAGAGTTTATCTTTTGAGAATCCACCCGTACACAGGAGACCTTCACCTAGCAAGTTATCTTGAATAAACAGCATTTACTTCTTATTTGTAAACAGGAGATAAGAATTCAGAAGCACACAGCCCGTGCTGCTGGCATAACACAGTCAAAAGTGAAAGTAAAACTAACAACAACAAGAGAGCTGCCCTCTCCACAATACAGCAAACATTTAACTTCACACTATCGTCATCTGCTGTCAGGCTAGTGTAAAGTCCTCCTTTACATAACCAATAAGTCAATTTCTGCTGCTTAGGCCAACACAGGAAGCATATACCAGCTGTAATATTCCGTTTAAGGGAACGGGTAGATTGCAGTAAAAAGACAGGTTATCAAACTTGGTGGTTTTCAGTTTGGAAATTCTAACAGTGTACAAATACAAAAATGGATTGTATACAGAGGTCAGATTACTTCTGACCATGGAGCCCTATGGGAAAGATGAATGGTCAGAGCACACAGGTTTCGTTATACAGATGTCTTGGAGCCATGTACTAGAGTATTTGTACTAGGGTAAAATAAAGGATGGATGCTGACAGAATATTTTAGCAAGAGAAATTACTTGTGATAATTTTATGTGTGAATAGGAGGCAAAATCACTAGAGTACAACTTGTGCTTTTCTTAGCTTGCACTGCAATTTTCATGCTTTGGTCACATGCAGCAATTTTCCTGCTCTCTTGGCAGTGAAAACAGTGCATTCAATATGCCTGTTTTGCTATGTTTTCTTGGCAGTTTTGCAGTGCTTTTTGGATGTGTATTACATGTGTACTTTGTCTAAACAGTATATATTTAATAAACTTAGTCTTATTTACCAGAAAAACACTAAAAACACTCCACACAATAGTTTGTTTGCATTTTTTCGCTTTCTCTGCTTTCAATGGGTGAAAGAAAACTGCAAAATTGACATGCTACTGTACTGCAGTGGTCACACACTTATGCAGTGAGGAGGCAGTGATCACAGTAAAGTTCCAAAAACAAAAGTCTCTTTAACCCCTTAACGACCAAGACACTTTGTAGGTTAAAGACCAGGCCTTAATTTTGAAATTGGACCACTGCCATTTTATGCACTTATAACTCTGGAACGCTTCAATGGATCCCGCTGATTCTGAGACTGTTTTTCTCTTTCCCCCAATGACGGCACCACGGAGCGAGGGATCCACCCTCAGGGACAGGAAACCTACAGATGAAAAAGGCGGTACCTCTCTCCCACATCAGTTGGTTTCCTGTCCCTGACGGGAACCTACAGCGCGTACCTGCAGTCGACGCGGGATGCCGGGGACAGAACCAGTCCGGTAATAGGCAGCAGGGCTCCCTGCCTCTGCTGGGTCGAGGCCTTGTGGTGGCTTCCCCCGAAGCACCACCACCGGGGTCGGTGGGCCTTGAGGGTGAGTGGGGAAAGGCAGTGAAGATGGAGCAAGTCTGCCAATCCCAGGAAAAGAGGAGGAAAAAAAGACGCTCATAATTAAAACCCCACTAAAGGGGAAAGGAGCAGTCACCATGAGCGAAAAGCAGAAAGAGAAGGAGACATGGCGGCGGTCCCCGAAGCAGGGGCCGCAGCAAACGCAGGAACAGCGCCAGCATAACTCGTCCCAGCAGCGCAGCAGTCACGCAGGATCGGGGCGAAGCCAAAGCTCCACCATGGCAGCACAGCCAGAAATGGATTCAGTGGTGGAAATAATCCCTACGCCCGAGACGGTATCTCTCATTCCACAAGGAGGGTGAGTGATCTCCGTGAATGCTCGCTCGCTAATGTGCGATTGTTAATTTTTTCTGTTTCAGGGGTGTAAATGCACAGTCAAATCCAAGCACATGGTATGTGCTATATGCACGGAGGAGCTACCCCCTACGTGGGAGGAAAAGCTCTGTGCGGCATGCATAGAGAAGACAATACAGGAGGAATCCCCGAGGTTTGCTTTAGATCTCAAAAAATAATAAGGGCGTCTTCGACCTGGGTTCTTAACGGCGTTAGAACCTCAAAGAAAAAACGTAGGTCCAGGCATAGATCGCCAGAGTCCAGTGTTAGTGAGTCAGGAAGCAAATTATCTGACTCAAGTAACTCATCATCCTCCCAGTCCTCTTCATCATCCTCAGAAGGGGGATGTAGCTGCTTCCCTATTAAAGAAATGGACACCCTGGTAAAAGCGGTGAGTACAACTATGGGGCTGGTAGATGAACGCCTTAAGAAAATGGCCCAAGATCTGATGTTCGGTGTGCTGGAACAAAAAAAGCGGAGAGCTTTTCCGATCAATGAGCAAATCCACTCCCTAATTAAATGGGAGTGGAAAAAGCCAGACAAAAAGTCCTCCTAACACCTAAGAGGAAATACCCCTTTGAAGACCCGGCCTGCTCCCTATGGAGTAAAGCACCTAAATTAGACATAGCGGTTGCAAAAGCTTCTAAAAAATTTGCCCTGCTCTTCGAAAACATGGGCATCCTGAAGAACCCAATGGACAAAAAAGCAGAAACTTTTTTAAAAAATGTGTTGGAGGCGGCAGCAGGGGGGCTAAAGCCAGCCATGTGCACAGCACGCGCACTAATGGTCTGGCTGGACCACTTAGATTCACAAATAAAAGAAAAAGTCCCAAGAGAAACAATGCAAACATCAGTTTCTGTAATGAAGGGGGCAGCAGCCTTCCTGGCGGATGCGTCAGTAGACTCGACCAGACTGGCAGCCAGAACAGCCGCCTTCTCGAATGCTGCAAGACGCGCCTTATGGCTGAAATGCTGGCCGGGAGACTTACAGACAAAAAGCAAATTGTGCGCAATCCGGTGCGAGGGGGAATTTTTATTTGGCCCAACGCTAGACGACATCCTGGACAAGGCAGGGGACAAGAAAAAATCCTTTCCCGGGTTCCCTAGCCAGGCATACAAACGGCCTTTTTGGAACAGAAGGTTCATGTGATGAAAGCCCCCAAAAGGAAACAAAGAAGGATGGGAGGATAGGAGAAATAAAAATAAGGGCTTTATGTTTAACAAACCCCCCAACAACAAAAAGCCACAATGAAGGTACTCCCCAGGTCAGGGGAAGATTATCCTACTTTCTCCAGGCCTGGGAAAAAATATCCACGAGTGCATGGATACGAAGTATAATAAAGGAAGGTCTAAGGCTAAAATTCAACACCCTCCCAAACGATTCTTTTGTGATAACGCCCCAAAGGACATCACACGAGCAGCTGGCTCTGCAAGAAGAAATCACGAATCTAAGGGAGAAGAACGTATTACAAGAAGTCCACTACCAGGACAGAGGCAAAGGCTTCTACTCCCCTCTCCTCCTTCGCAGAAAGCCAGACGGATCATACAGGGCGATCATAAATCTAAAAAGACTGAACCAGTTCCTGGAAATTCAGCACTTCAAAATGGAGACAATAAAATCTTGTGTAAAAATGCTTTCCCCATCTTGCTTCATGGCTGTATTAGACTTGAGAGATGCATATTACCATGTACCTATTCACAGAGACCACAGGAAATACCTCAGGGTGGCGGTGACAATCCAGGGGGAGAAAAAACATTCAGTTCAGAGCCCTTCCCTTCGGGCTAGCGATTGCTCCAAGGGTATTTACAAAGATAATGTCAGAAGTAATGGTCCACATAAGAGCGCAAAACATCCTGATAGTCCCATACCTGGACAATCTCTTAGTAGTAGGCGTCACCTTTCACCACTGCAAACAGCAATTGGACATGGTCATGAGATCTCTGCTGAGTCTAGGATGGATGCTGAATTTGCCCAAATCCAGACTTCTACCAAGTCAGGTGCAGGAGTACTTGGAGATAATACTGGACTCGACCAAACAAAAATGTTGTCTTTCGCAGATGAAGATTCAAAAGATGACACAGATGGTGTCACAAATGGTAGCTTCCCCAGTCACTACCCTGAGAAAAGCAGTGTCTCTATTAGGGTCAATGACGGCCTGTATGCCAGCAGTACAGTGGGCACAAAGCCATGCACGAGACTTACAGTGGGAAATATTAGACGCAGACATTTCCCTACACGGCAATTTAAACAGGCAATTGGACATCTCACCAAACACAATACGTTCCTTAACATGGTGGACAGACCCAGCCAATCTAACCAAGGAGGTTCCCTGGGTGTTACCAGCGACAAAGATCCTAACTACGGATGCAAGCCCCTGTGGGTGGGGTGCACATCTGGACAACCAGGTGGCGCAAGGGCAGGGAAGAGAGTCAGCTTCCTCAAATATGAAGGAGTTGCTGGCAGTAAAGCCAGCTCTCGTTCATTTTCTGGATTCACTTCGCTCCCAAAATACAAGGGTCTTTTCAGACAACCAAGTAGTGATAGCATAGCTAAACCACCAGGGGGGCACCAGATCTCGAGCGCTGATGGAGGTAACAAAATCCATCTTTCACATAGCAGAAGACAATCTAGAATCCCTGACAGCCCTTCACATAAAAGGTTTGGAAAACCGAACAGCAGACTTCTTAAGCAGAACATGCCTAAAACAGGGGGAGTGGGAACTAAGCCAGTCAGTCTTCAGCCAAATTGTGAAACTCTGGGGCCTGCCAGAAATAGACTAATTTGTGTACAGTCAGAACCGGAAGTTGGAAACCTTCTGCTCGATCGATCCCCGGGGGGGCCCAGTAGCGCTAGACGCCTTAGGCTGTGTGCACACGCTGCGGATTTTGCTGCGGTTCCGCAGCGGTTTTGGCCGCTGCGGACCCGCAGCAGTTTTTGCTGCGGTGTACAGTACCATGATTCCCTATGGGAATCAAAAACCGCAGTGCAGACGGTGCGGAATTTTCCGCGCGGATTATCTGCGGTTTTCAATCCGCAGAAAGAATTGACATGTCAATTCTTTCTGCGGATTCTCCTGCGGTTTGCCATCTCCTCTATTGAGGAGATGAAAACCCGCAGGGCAAAACCGCAGAGCAATCCGCAGGTAAAACCGCAGGTGTTTTGACCTGCGGTTTCACCTGCGGATTTAACAAAATCCGCGTGGATGAATCCGCACCTAATCCGCAGCGTGTGCACACAGCCTTAACGATCCCCTGGGATTACCATCTGGTTTACGCCTTCCCTCCAATATCTCTCATCCCCTTAGTTCTGAGGAAAATACGGGAGGACAAGGAGATGGTAGTGGTGATAGCGCCCTTCTGGCCACGGAGAATATGGTTCCCCTGGCTGAGAAGAATGTCCGTAACCGATCTCTGGGTTCTACCAGAAACTCCAGACCTCCTATCCCAGGGACCAGTGTATCACCCCTATATAAAAAACTTACACATGACAGCTTGGCTTTTGAGAGGGAACTCCTATGCAATAGGGGCTTCTCGTCAAACTTGGTATCCACGCTAGTACAAAGCAGAAAGCCAGTAACCACTAAAGCGTATGGGAAAGTATGGAAAAAGTTAATGTCAGTATCAGGTTCTGACCCAACGGGGGAAATCCCAATAGACAAAATTCTGGAATTCCTACAGAAGGGGTTGGAAAAGGGGTTAGCTACCAGCACCTTAAAAGTACAGGTGGCGGTCTTGGGAACTTTGTATAACCATGACCTAGCCAAAAATAGGTGGGTTATGAGATTTATTAGAGCCTCAAGTAGATCCAGGCCGATCCCTCTATGCACCCCCACGGGATCTAAACCTAGTGCTAAACGCTGTTACGCTGCGGATGACGGTGGCGAGAGTGGACCCTCTGGGCCGTGACGCCGAACCCTCCCCAAGCGAGCGCACCAAGTGGACCGACCCCTATACAGGGACCGTTAGGGAACAGACTCTGGAAGTTCAAGTGCCACGGCAGCCAGGACCAGGGGTCTGCTCAGGAGGGTGAGCAGATGATGAGGAACAGAGGAAGATCCGGAGAGGAACCAGGATGACCAGGGTCCAGAGGCTGAGAGAGGAGGAGAAGGACGGAGGAGGATGGCGGGAACCAGGAGGAGGTAACTGAAAAGGGAAGGAGACACAGGGGTTAACAGGAGGCACAGGCGTTACCAGGAGGCACAGGCAGGAGTCTCAGGGGGAACACAGGAGACACAGGCGGGAGACACAGGGATTATCAGGACGAAGAGGTACAGGACTCAAGGGGTTAACCAGCGCGCAAGCTTGCAAGCAAGGAACTAGCAACAGAGAGCGCGGCCTAGACATCAGAGAGGTAACTCAATAGTCAGGCGCCTCCACTAAGGGAGGGCGGCCTGAAATACCTGGTGGTGAGCTCTGATAGGTCAGGAGGCTGGTCCGGGTTAGGTCACGCCAGGCAGGTGGCTGACGGCAGAGGCGCGCGGCCTAACCCTCCGGCGCGTGCGCAGAGGCACAGTGCGCGCGGCCGAGGGAAATGGAGGAGTGCGTCGGGACGCCGGCCGCCGGAAAGCGAGGAGAGTGGGGGTGCACGTCCAGGATGCGTCAGGGGAGCGAGTCGGACCAGAAGCGGAGGCGGTGAGTATGGCAGTGGGAGCAGCGGAACGGGGAGCGGTGCTGACAGTACCCCCTCTCTTACACTCCCCTCCACTGCGTCTGGCTAAAAACCTCTCAAGAATGCGTGGAGCATTGATGTTCTCCTGCGGCTCCCAAGATCTCTCCTTGGGACCAAAACCCTTCCAATCGACCAGAAAAAAGGTTTTACCCCTAACCCTTTTTGAGGCCAGAATGTCTTTTACTTCAAAGACATCATCAGACATGACAGGAAGAGGAGAAAGGTTCGGGGCCGGGTAGAACCGATTCAAGACAACTGGTTTAAGGAGAGAGACGTGGAAGGAGTTGGGAACCCGAAGCGACGCAGGCAACTACAGTTTGTAAGATACGTTGTTAAGACGTTTGAGAATCTTGAAAGGCCCAATGTAGCGCGGTCCCAGCTTGTAAGAAGGGAGCTTTAGCCTAATGTACTTGGCCGAAAGCCAAACTTGTTGACCTGGGAGGTAGCTTGGAGCATCCAAGCGTCTTTTGCCAGCGTGCCTCTTCATGCTCTCCCCAGATTTCCTGAGAGCCTCGTTAGTCTCAGACCAGATCCTAGAGAACTCTTGGGTCAGGGAATCGGCTGCAGGCACACCGGAGGAACCGGATATAGGTAGAGGGACACAGGGTGCATGCCAAAGACCACGAAGAATGGAGACTTGGCTGATGACTCGCTGGGATGATTATTGTAGGAGAACTCTGCCCAGGGGAGTAGATGGACCCAGTTGTCTTGATGAGCATTAGAGAACTGCCGTAAGTAGGACGCTAGCACCTGATTAGCGCGTTCTACTTGACCATTGGACTGGGGATGGTACGCGGATGAAAAGTCCAATCTTACCTCCAGAAGTTTACACAAGGCTCTACAAATCGAGAGGTGAACTGTACACCTCGATCAGAAACAATGTGCTGTGGAAAGCCGTGGAGGCGGAAGATATGCTGGATAAAAATCTTCGCCAACTCTGGAGCGGAGGGCAGCGCTGGAAGAGGAACAAAATGGGCCATCTTGGAGAAGCTGTCGACCGCTACCAGGATAGTCGTAGATCCGGAAGAATTAGTCAGATCCGTGATGAAATCCAAAGCTATATGTTGCCATGGAACCGAGGGAATCGGGAGAGGAAGCAGAAGGTCGGAGGGTGGCCGCCTAGGAATCTTGACCTTGGCGCAAGAGGGACAGGAGGCCGTGAAGTCAGTCACATCCTGGCGGAGTGAGGGCCACCAATAAAAACGAGCGATGAGCTCCAACGTCTTTTTGACTCCGACATGTCCAGAAATTTTAGAGGAATGTCCCCAATGCAGTACCTTTTTTCTTTCAGAGTCAGGAACATAGGTCTTGCCGGGAGGAAGAGTAATCAATCTCACAGGAGCCACAGTGATGATCCTAGCGGGATCGATAATGTGAGTTGGTTCCTCCACCAGATCAGGGGACTGCAGAGATCGGGACAATGCGTCCGCCTTGATGTTCTTTGGCCCGGGACGGAAACGCAATTCAAAATCGAACCGTCCAAAGAAGAGAGACCATCTGGCTTGCCGAGGGTTAAGTCTCTGGGCTGACTGGAGATATGCAAGGTTTTTGTGGTCGGTAAAGATGGTAAACGGATGGACCGACCCTTCAAGAAGGTAACGCCACTCCTCCAGTGCCAATTTTATGGCCAACAGCTCGCGATCCCCGATGGCGTAGTTACACTCTGCCGGCGAGAAGGCCTTTGAAAAGAACCCGCAGGTAATCAGTCGGCCGGACGGGGACCTCTGAGAGAGCACTGCTCCTGCTCCGGTGGAAGAGGCATCAACCTCCAGGATGAATGGCTTATTAGCCACGGGTCGGTGTAGGACAGGTGCAGTCGCGAAGGCTTGCTTCAAACAGGAAAAGGCCTCTTCAGCCTCCGGGGGCCAGGATGAGGAGTTGACGCTCTTGTGAGTGAGACTGGAGATGGGTTTGATGACAGACGAAAAATGTGGCACAAATTGACGATAATAGTTGGCGAAGCCGAGGAACCTTTGAATCGCCTTGACCCCCACTGGGCGGGGCCATTGAAGAATAGCCGACAGTTTCTCAGGATCCATCTCCAGCCCAGAATCTGAAACTATGTAGCCCAAGAAGGGCAAGGAAGACTGCTCAAAGCGACACTTCTCAAGCTTCGCGTAGAGGAGATTCTCCCACAGACGTTGTAGGACCAGACGAACACTCCTCCTATGGGATGCCAGATCCGGGGAAAAAATAAGGATGTCGTCCAGATACACCACCACGCAGGAGTATAACAAATCTCGGAAGATATCATTGACGAACTCCTGAAAGACCACGGGAGCGTTGCAGAGACCGAAGGGCATAACCAGGTATTCGTAATGCCCGTCCCGGGTGTTAAAGGCGGTCTTCCATTCGTCACCAGGGTGAATGCGGATGAGGTTGTAAGCTCCGTGTAGATCCAACTTCGAGAAGATGCGGGCTCCCCGCAGCCGGTCAAAGAGTTCTGGGATGAGAGGCAAAGGATACTTATCCTTCACAGCAATGTCGTTCAGACCCCGGAAATCAATGCAAGGACGGAGAGACCCGTCTTTCTTCTTTACAAAGAAAAACCCAGCTCCGGCCGGGGAGGAAGACTTCCGTATGAAACCTCGAGCTAAATTCTCACGAATATACTCGGACATGGCCGTAGTCTCTGCTGGAGACAAGGGATAAATTCGCCCTTGAGGTGGGGTGGTCCCGGGCCGCAGGTCAATAGGGCAGTCATACGGGCAATGCGGGGGAAGAACCTCTGCCTCCTTCTTATCGAACACGTCAGAGAATGCCCAGTATGCAGGTGGTAGAGCCTCAGGACCCGAGGAGGCTGGAGGGGGATTGGCCGGGCGGACAGACCCCAGGCACCTCTCTTGGCAAGGATGCCCCCAGCGGAGGACCTCACCAGAACGCCAGTCCAAGGCAGGTTCATGTGTCCTAAGCCATGGAAGACCTAGCAGCACAGCATGGGAAAGGTTGGGAAGAACGTAGAAAGCGATCCACTCCTGGTGCAAGGCCCCGATTTGCAGACACACCTCCTCCGTAACCAGGGACACAGATTCTCGTAGGGGTCTTCCATCTACTGAGGCGATGACACGTGGAGTCTTCAGGGAAATCACGGGAATCTGGTACTTCTTCACCTCCTTCAACCTAATGAAGTTCCCTGCCGCGCCCGAGTCCACATAGGCCACCTCCGAACCACGTCTCTGACCCAAAACCAGCTGAACCGAAAGGGTAAGGGGATGAGAGGAGTGAGACACACCTAGATCGGCCTCTCTTACCTGCCCTAGGTGGAGGAGTTTCCCGGTCTCTCAGGACAGGAGCGTAGGAAGTGAGACGCGCTGCCACAATACAGGCACAAACCCTCCATCAGTCTCTCCTTACGGCGTTGTTCTGCCAACTTGACCCGATCCACCTGCATCGGCTCTGGCGCCGGACTGGAGGATGCCCCTGGAGGACGTGGACTGGATGGCCTGTGAAAAGAAGCAGACAGTCTCCTATCCCTAGCGGTCTCCCTAGCGCGTTCCTGGAACCGGAGGTCGATTCGTGTGGCCAAAGAAATTAGATCCTCCAAGGAAGTCGGGGTATCTCGCCCTGCCAGCTCATCTTTAATTTTGCCAGAGAGACCACGCCAGAAGGCCCCAACCAAAGCCTCGTTATTCCACCCCACCTCGGAGGCCAAGGTACGGAACCGGATGGCGTATTGTCCGACCATAAGAGTGCCCTGGGTGAGGCAAAAAAGAGACTCCGTGGCGGAAGCCAACCGTCCGGGATCGTCAAAGACTTTACGGAAAGTGTCAGTGAAGGTCTGGAGGCTGGAGACTACGGGATCGTCCCACTCCCACAGGGGGTTTACCCAGGAGATTGCCTCTCCCTCCAAATGGGAGACAATGAAGGCAACTTTGGCCCGGTCAGTGGGGTACTGTTGGGGCAGGAGTTCGAAGTGCAACCTGCACTGATTTAAGAAGCCTCTGCACAACTTTGGGTCGCCGCCATACCGAGGCGGTCTACCAAGCCTGGGAGGCGGGGAGGGTACGGGATCAGAGCTGCGGGAAGAAACGTGCCCGGCAGCCGACTGAAGGGTAAGCAGCCGATCGTCGACCAAAGCCATATAGGAAAGAATATAGGACTGGGTGTCCCGTTGTTGAACCAGCTCCTGCTGGAGGCTGGCCAGTTGGGAGGCGTTACCAGGGTCAGCGGCCTGCAAGGCCGACAAGCGGGAATCCATGGTCTTCATGAAAGACATAATATGGGTCTGGTTTTCCCTTAGGAAAACCAACTCCTTTTGGGCAGCCGCCCCGGCGGGGTCCATGGCCTGACTATACTGTTGCGCTGCGGATGACGGTGGCGAGAGTGGACCCTCTGGGCCGTGACACCGAACCCTCCCCGAGCGAGCGCACCAAGTGGACCGACCCCTATACAGGGACCGTTAGGGAACAGACTCGGGAAGTTCAAGTGCCATGGCAGCCAGGACCAGGGGTCGGCTCAGGAGGGTGAGCAGATGATGAGGAACAGAGGAAGATCCGGAGAGGAACCAGGATGACCAGGGTCCAGAGGCTGAGAGAGGAGAAGGACGGAGGAGGATGGCGGGAACCAGGAGGAGGTAACTGAAAAGGGAAGGAGACACAGGGGTTAATAGAGGCACAGGCGTTACCAGGAGGCACAGGCAGGAGTCTCAGGGGGAACACAGGAGACACAGGCGGGAGACACAGGGATTATCAGGAAGAAGAGGTACAGGACTCAAGGGGTTAACCAGCGCGCAAGCTTGCAAGCAAGGAACTAGCAGCAGAGAGCGCGGCCTAGACATCAGAGAGGTAACTCAATAGTCAGGCGCCTCCACTAAGGGAGGGCGGCCTGAAATACCTGGTGGTGGGCTCTGATAGGTCAGGAGGCTGGTCCGGGTTAGGTCACGCCAGGCAGGTGGCTGATAGCAGAGGCGCGCGGCCTAACCCTCCGGCGCGTGCACAGAGGCACAGTGCGCGCGGCCGAGGGAAGTGGAGGAGTGCGTCGGGACGCCGGCCGCCGGAAAGAGAGGAGAGCGGGGGCGCGCGTCCAGGACGCGTCAGGGGAGCGAGTCGGACCAGAAGCGGAGGCGGCGAGTATGGGAGCAGCGGAACGGGGAGCGGTGCTGACAAATGCACTAACCAAATCTCCCTTCGAACCCCTAGTGGAGGCTCCCTTAAAAATATTATCTCTTAAGACCTCTCTCCTCGTAGCCTTAACTTCTGCCCGCCGCATAAGTGATATGCAAGCTTTGTCTGCCCACTCACCCTTCACGCAAGTACTGGATGATAGGGTAATTCTTAGAACCGACCCAGCATATCTCCCCAAGGTAGCGTCACAGTTTCATAGGACCAAGGAGATCTCCTTACCCTCCTTCTGTCCCAATCCCAAGAACAAAACAGAAGAGGTATTACACACTTTAGATGTAAAAAGGTGCCTGGTCCAATACTTGACAACCACAAGGGGGTTTAGGAAGGATAGGTCTCTGTTTGTCTGCTTTCAGGGTTCACGGAAGGGTCAAAAAGCATCAAAGGCCACGCTGGCAAGATGGATAAGAGAAGCCATCACCCTATCCTACTCCTCTTGCGGGGCGGCCATCCCAGATGGCGTAAAGGCCCATTCAACCAGGGCAGTGGCGTCATCCTGGGCGGAGAAAGCCGGCGTTTCAATAGACCAGATATGTAGAGCTGCCACTTGGTCTTCCCCCTCTACATTTTTCAAACATTACCATCTAGACTTGACCACCTCTTCAGATCTAACCTTTGGGGAAAGTGTTCTGGAGGCGGTGGTCCCTCCTAGATGTACAATCTTTGTAATTCTCTCCGTGGTGCTATCATGGGGGGAAAGAGAAAATCGTTACTTACCTAACGGTATTTCTCTTATCCCATGATGGCACCCGTACATTCCCTCCCTTTCACACACAGGTGTGCACATTAGAGTGAGTTACTTAGCTTTAGTACTTAGCCACACGGTGCCTCTACTATGTTTAGTTTGATTAATTTTGGATTTTTATAACCATTTGAGTTGCAGCTGAAAGTTCAGTGTAATGCTCTGTAAACCAACTGATGTGGGAGAGAGGTACCGCCTTTTTCATCTGTAGGTTTCCTGTCCCTGAGGGCGGATCCCTCTTTCCGTGGTGCAGTCACGGGATCAGAGAAATACAGTTATAGGTAAGTAACTATGATTTTTCATAACATATTGTACTTCATGTTAGTGGTAAAATTTCTTCGATATGACTTGCGTTTATGAAAAAAATGGAAATATGGAGAAAATTTTTAAAATTTATCAATTTTCAAACTTAATTTTTATGCCCTTAAATCAGAGAGATACAGTACAGACCAAAAGTTTGGATGCACCTTCTCATTGAAAGAGTTTTCTTTATTTTCATGACTATGAAAATTGTAGATTCACTCTGAAGGCATCAAAACTATGAATTAACACATGTGGAATTATATAATTAACAAAAAAGTGTGAAACAACTGAAAATATGTCTCATATTCTAGGTTCTTAAAAGTAACCACCTTTTGGTTTGATTACTGCTTTGCACACTCTTGGCATTCTCCTGATGAGTTTCAAGAGGTAGTCACCGGAAATGGTTTTCACTTCACAGGTGTGCCCTGTCAGTTTTAATAAGTGGGATTTCTTGCCTTCTAAATGGGGCTGGGACCATCAGTTGTGTTGTGCAGAAGTCTGCTGGATACACAGCTGATAGTCCTACTGAATAGACTGTTAGAATTTGTATTAAGGCAAGAAAAAAGCAGCTAAGCCAAGAAAAACGAGTGGCCATCATTACTTTAAGAAATGAAGGTCAGTTAGTCCGAAAAATTGGGAAAACTTTGAAAGTGTCCCTAAGTGCAGTGGCAAAAACCATCAAGCGCTACAAAGAACCTGGCTCACATGAGGACCGCACCAGGAAAGGAAGACCAAGAGTCACCTTTGCTGCGGGGGATAAGTACATCCAAATCACCAGCCTCAGAAATCGCAGGTTAACAGCAGCTCAGATTAGAGACCAGTTCAATGCCACAGAGTTCTAGCAGCAGACACATCTCTACAACAACTGTTAAGAGGAGACTTTGTGCAGCAGGCCTTCATGGTAAAATAGCTGCTAGGAAACCACTGCTAAGGATAGGCAACAAGCAGAAGAGACTTGTTTGGGCTAAAGAACACAAGGAATGGACATTAGACCAGTGGAAATCTGTGCTTTGGTCTGATGAGTCCAAATTTGAGATTTTTGGTTCCAACCACCGTGTCTTTGTGTGACTCATAAAAGGTGAACGGATGGACTCTACATGCCTGGTTCCCACCGTGAAGCATGGAGGAGGAGGTGTGATGGTGTTGGGGTGCTTTGCTGGTGACACTGTTGGGGATGTATTCAAAATTGAAGGCATACTGAACCAGCAAGGCTAACACAGCATCTTGCAGCGGCATGCTATTCCATCCGGTTTGCATTTAGTTGGACCATCATTTATTTTTCAACATAACAATGACCCCAAACACACCTCCAGGCTGTGTAAGGGCTATTTGACCAAGAAGGAGAGTGATGGGGTGCTACGCCAGATGACCTGGCCTCCACAGTCACCAGACCTGAACCCAATCGAGATGGTTTGGAGTGAGCTGGACCACAGAGTGAAGGCAAAAGGGCCAACAAGTGCTAAGCATCTCTGGGAACTCCTTCAAGACTGTTGGAAGACCATTTCCGGTGACTACGTACCTCTTGAAGCTCATCAAGAGAATGCCAAGAGTGTGCAAAGCAGTAATCAAAGCAACAGGTGGCTACTTTGAAGAACCTAGAATATAAGGCATATTTTCAGTTGTTTCACACTTTATTAATTATATGATTTCACATGTATTAATTCACAGTTTTGATGCCTTCAGAGTGAATCTACAATTTTCATAGTCATGGAAATAAAGAAAACTCTTTGAATGAGAAGGTGTGTGATGTACAATGTCTGCAAGATATGTTTTCTGTTGCAATGTGCTAAAAAATCCTCCATTTTGTAAGAAGCTGCCTGCCAGTGTCTCAGTTACATTGCACACTGCAGCAGCTTCCCTTCCCACCTTAGGTGTTATAAATCAACTTCCTGCCACACCATTTGGCTTCTCTCAGCCTCAGCTGAAAGAGAAAGAAGTGCGGGAAAAAGGTCTTTGTTTGAAATAAAGGTTAGAAGTAAACCTTTAAGAGCCTGCCCTGCGAAAACTGTACCAAGTAGAGATATGAAAATCATATTTTTGTAACCTAAGCGGTCTCAGATTCGATACCGCGTATCTTTCGAAGTTCTACCCTGTCCAGAACATGAGATATGATTTGTCCCCAAATGGACGGTCATATCGCATAGATGTTTGATGTTTTCTTGATAGGCTCATTACGCTGGGAAACATGATACCACTGATGAGTCCATACCAGCTTCTCCCATAAAG
Organism: Dendrobates tinctorius; assembly: GCF_039654945.1. Taxonomy (NCBI): domain Eukaryota; kingdom Metazoa; phylum Chordata; class Amphibia; order Anura; family Dendrobatidae; genus Dendrobates; species Dendrobates tinctorius. The sequence goes on from NW_027361683.1 coordinate 53,309,545, forward strand.
TTATAGCTAATCTAAGTTTTGTAGCCAAAACATAACTTGGATGAGAGAGGTGGGATCAACCCAGAATGCACCTCTCCGTGATGTCACATAGGAAAGTGTATAAGGCATTCCCTGGCAAAACCAGGACAGAAGAGCTCCAATCCTTGTGCTGAGCAGAACCCAGATGAGTGGAGACGTGCAGCTCCGCCTCCACCCCCCTTAAAGCCACATGGGATGCCTAACAACAACTGACTAAATGTGAGTGTACCTTCTTCTTTCATCCACTTTGCTTTATACTTGTCTAATGTACATATTTTATGTCTCAATTTTATAGCAACTTTTATCTGTAATCACTGCCCTACTTTTTCGGGGAATAAATGATATAATTATTTAGATCTGTCTCCATGCTCTAAGACTCGAACTATACGCCTTTGTTAGATAATCGCTACTAATTCGAGGGGTTTGCCACGGACCCTCTTAATTTAACACTGTGAATTAAGTAACCGTGACTGGTGGCAGCGCGTTGTGTACGACTATTGCGGCTTGCTGGCAGTACAGAAGGGTCTTATATTGCTGAATAAGGGGCTGCGGCCACAGCATTGATAATTCCCTTACTGCAGAAGCCTAATTGCCGGTTCACAACAGGCAGCCCGTCCGGCGACTAATTATCCTAGGTGCAGTTCCCTGACTGAACTGAGGGTAAGGGGGGCGCCGGAGAGCTGCGAGTTCCAAAGTGGAACTGAGAAAGTGGGATATACATAAATCCCCGCAGTACTTGGAAGATTGATAGCAGTGGTGGGGCATCCAAATTAAACTCCCCCTGCGGCAAATTGTAGAGCGAGATTAGCTTGCTGGATATTTTTGTCACATTGTGCCAGTGGTGGGATAACTAAGATAAGCCCCAACTGTGCCTGTGATAGCCGTGTGCCGGCATTGTGTCTCGTCCCTCCGTCCGCTGATACACCCGTGTCAGTGGTGGGACTGTGACATAGTGGTGACACAGGGTCCGCTGTCGGTCGCGTTTTGGTGGCAGTGGGACCCCGTCAGTCGCCCGTATTTGGACGAACAGCGGTGGGCTGTTCGTCACAGTGTGTCCAAATTTTTGGTCTGTACTGTATGTCACAAAAAATAGTTAATAAATAACATTTCCCACATGTCTACTTTACATCAGCACAATTTTGGAACCAAATTTTTTTGTTAGGAAGATATAAGGGTTAAAAGTTGACCAGCGATTTCTCATTTTTACAATAAAATTTACAAAACCATTTTTTTAGGGACCTCTTCACATTTGAAGTCACTTTGAGGGGTCAATATGACAGAAAATACCCCAAATTGACACCATTCTAAAAACTGCACCTCTCAAGGTGTTCAAAACCACATACAAGAAGTTTATTAACCCTTTAGGTACGTCACAAGAATTGAAGCAAAGTGGAAGGAAAAAATGAACATTTAACTTTTTTTTCCCCAACATTTTTCTTTTGGACACAATTTTTTTTATTTTGTCAAGGGTTTCAGGAGAAAATAAACCACTATATATTGTGCAATTTCTCCTGAGTACACATACCCCATGTGTGGAGAAAGACCAATCTTTAGGCGCACGGTAGTGCTCAGAAGGGAAGGAGCATCATTTGAGATTTTGAATGTCAAATTGGCTGGAATCGAGAGCGGATGCCATGTCGCATTTGGAGAGCCCCTGATGTACCTAAACAGTGGAAACCCCACATAAGTGACCCCATTTTGGAAACTAGACCCCCCAAGGAACTTATCTAAATATGTGTTGAGCACTTTGAACTCCCAAGGTTATAATGTAGAGCCATAAAATAAAAAAATCATATTTTTTCCACAAAAATGATATTTTCACCCTCAATTTTTGTTTTCCCAAGGGTAACAGGACCCCAAAAGTTATTGAGCAATTTTGTCCTGAGTACGCTGATACCCCATATGTGGGAGTAAACCACTATTTGGGTGCATGGCAGAGCTCGGAAGGGAAGCAGCGCCATTTGACTAGTTTGGCTGGAATTGAGATCAGATGACATGTCGCATTTGGAGAGCCCCTGATGTGCCTAAACAGTGGAAACCCGCTCACAAGTGACCCCATTTTGGAAACTAGGCCCCCCAAGGAACTTATCTAGATGTGAGGTAAGAGCTCTGAACCCTCAAGGGCTTCACAGAAGTTTATAACATAGAGCCGTAAAATTAAAAAAAATCATATTTTTTCCACAAAAATGATCTTTTCATCCCCAGTTTTTATTTTCCCAAGGGTAAAAGGACCCCACAAGTTGTTGTGCAATTTGTCCTAAGTATGCTGATACCCCACATGTGGGGGTAAACCACTGTGTGGGTGCATGGCAGAGCTCAGAAGGGAAGGAGCGCCGTTTGACTTTTTCAACGCAAAATTGGCTGGAGTTGAGATTGGATGCCATGTCATGTTTGGAGAGCCCCTGATGTGCCTAAACAGTGGAAACCCACTACAAGTGACACCATTTTGGAAACTAGACCCCCCCAAGGAGTTTATCTAGATGGGGGTTCAAAGAGCTCACCACACAAGTGCTTCACAGAAGTTTATAACGTAGAGCCGTGAAAATAAAATCATTTTTTTCCAAAAAAAATGATCTTTTTGCCCCCAAATTTTTATTTTCACAAGGGTAACAGGAGAAATAGGACCCCAAAAGTTGTGCAATTTGTCCTGAGTACGCTGATACCCCATATGTGGGGGTAAACCACTGTGATCGCCTTACTGCGATCCTTGGGAGGCAGAATGCACAGATGCACAAAAGGGGAAGAACTGGTTTTATTTTTTACACCGTTCTTTGTGCGGTATTAGTGATTAGGCAACTTTATTTCTTGGGTCGGTGCGATTACAGCAATACAAGATTTATATCCGTTTTCATGTTAAGCTTCCGTCACACACTAAGGCTATGTACCCACGTTGCAGAGATGCTGTGGAAATTTCAGCAGCATTTCCACAACTCCCGCCGCGGTAAAAATGCATGCGTTTTTACTGCGGAAAGCAAGCGCTTTTCACGCAATTTTCATGTGTGGAATTCAAGCACATTCCAAGCGATTTGAAACAAAAAAAAAGTGATACTCTCCCCTTCTGGCGTCCCCAGGCCTCAGCGATGCTCCCGTTCCCAGTGATGCCTTGTGACTAAGACCTTTGATGACGTAGCTGTCTCACGAGATCGCTATGTCATCACGGCTCTTTGCCGCAAGTCGTTACTGGGAACGGGAGTTGGCGGGAGCATCGGTAAGGCTGCACGGGACACCGGAAGGTGAGTATAACCCGATTTTTTTTATTTTAATTCTATTTTTTACAGGGATATGGTACCTAGGGCCTGGAGACAGTCTCCTCTCCTCCAGACCGTGGGTTCCATCCGCACATGATCGGCTCACTTTGCGCATAGTGGGCATAGCCACATGTGGAAAGTAAGCGGATCAATGCATTCCTATGGGTGCGGAATCATGGCGATTCCGCAAAAATAATGAGCCTGCTGCGTTTTTTTCCGCTATGCGATTCTGCTGTGGAAAAAAATGCAGCATTGGCACAACATGTGCGGAATGCCATAAAAATGCATGGGGTACGTTCTGTATGTGTTTTCGCGGCGAAAAATGCGGCAAAAACACATACAATCCGCAACCTGGGTACACAGCCTAAAAGAAGGGTCTTTTTGGAAGAATTTTTTGTAAGAAATTTTTGCATCGCCGTGTTTTAATAGCTATAATTTTTCCATGTTTCGGCCGACAGTCATGTGCGGGCTTGTTTTTTGTGGGACGAGCTGAAATTTTTATTGGTACGATTTTCGGGCACATAACATTTTTGATCGCTTTCTATTCTGATTTTTGTGGAGGCAGAATGAACAAAGACTAGCAATTCAGGAATTGGTTTTTTTTTTGCTGGACAAGATGACGTTTTCAGCGGTAGCATGTTTATTTATATCCAAACTTTTTGATTGCGTGTTATTGCAGTTTTTCCAAGCGATATGATGATACCGCCTGGAAAAAGAGTAATTTGCTACTTTTTTTGTTTTGTTTTTTTACGGCGTTCACTGAAGGGGTTAACTAGGGTGACACTTTTATATATGTGCAAATTGCCTCTTCAGAAAGAAAGAGGACTTTTACTCTACAGCGCCACCTATTGGTAGTAGCGATCCTACAAGTCACAATCAACCCTTTAACGAGTCTTGTAGTATGACTTAGGATACAAGCCAAATCAGAATCTCAATTTGCAGACACGGTGTTTCGAGCTGTTGGCTCTCGTCAGTGCAAAGTATGAGATCTGATTTGGCAAGGTGAGAGGCTCTGGACTAGGGTCTAAGAAGTAAGGTTTCTCCTTGCGGAGAGTGACATGCCAGCTTGACAAGCCACAGCTGGCATGTCACTCTCCGCAAGGAGAAACCTTACTTCTTAGAATTTTATAGATGGGATTTTTACGTACGCGGCGATACAAAACGTGTATTTTTTTTTTTATTTTTTTCCATAAAAATTTGTATTTTTAGGGGATTTTTTAAAATTATTTTTTTTTTTTTTTTTTTTTTTACATATTTAAAAAAATGTTTTTTTTTACCTTGTCCCTTCATGGGACTTTTACTTTCACTTTAAGTATAATACTTTGCAATGCTCCAGCATTGTAATGTATTATGCCTATGGAGAAAGCTGCTTACGCCATGCTGTGAGTATGATCTCCGCACCTTTCCATAGCTGAATGACCAGGAGGTTGACCTCCGGGTCATCATGGCACAGGTCGGGCCCCGCGATTACATCGCGGGGACGCCGACCTGAGGCAGAGGGAGCCCCCTACCCTCTGCCTCCCCCTGAAAGCTGAAATCACGCTAGCAGCACTCAGGGGGTTAACAGCCAGGGGCGGGGGGTGTCGCTCCTGGCTGTCAGTGCAGGAAGTTTAGCCACTGCAGCTCTGAGCTCCTGCACTGATGGGCAGGAGAGGCTAAAATTTCAGCCTCTCCTGCCCGATCTCTACTGTGTTTGGTCAGTCAGATTGACTGACCAGTCACAGTGCTTGGGGTGCAGGGACCGACTGCAAGGGTCCCTGCACACTTTGCCGTGCCTCTCAGCTGTCATAGACAGCTGTCAGCACTGAACTGTCACTGCGCGTTTAAACGCAGTGACAGTTCAAAGGCGTGACGTGCACAGTCGGTCCTGGTGCAGTAAGTTACAACCACCCATGACGGACTGTGCACGTCAATAGACATTAAGGGGTTAATATTCAGAGTACAAACAAAGTAGAAGCGCCAAAATTATATCCTCCGGATCGCAGTCGGGAAACAAAACGGTCAAATAATGTCTGGGTGCTCAGGGCAACTGCACCATTGTATCAGCAACGGGGTGTCAGGAGTTTGCTCTGCTTGGCCTTGTTTGTCCTCACACAGACGGAGCCTTTTTGCAGAGCTGACTGCTCCACAGGTTGCAATCTCCAAAATTGACACACCCAACCCTCCTGCAGGGTTTTTTTTTCCTCTCTCCTAGATTTTTTGGCCATGGGCCACTGGTAAGATCTGGGCTGGATTAAACGGATTGGCCCCACTACCTTCCTGCAGTCCGTTAAAAAAAAATAAAAGCCCATACCGGGTTTTCCTGAACAACTCCTTGGTCAAAATAACTTGACCAGATTCAAGCTTACCTTTAGGCTATGTGCACACGTCCGGAATTCCTGTGGATTTTATGCGTTTTTGCCATTTTTTGCCGCGAAAACGCAGCAAAAACACATAAAATAAGCAACCCATTGTATTCAATGGCATTCCGCACATGCTGTGCTAATTTTGCGAATTTTTCCGCGGCAGAATCGCATCGTGGAAAAATGCGCAGCATGCTCATTCTTTTTAAGGAATCGCGGGAATTCTGCACACATAGGAATGCATTGTTCTGCTTACTTTCCGCAAGTCGATATGCCCACCATGCGCAAAGTAAGATGAAAATGTGCAGATGGTATCCACGGCCTGGAGGAGAGGAGACTCTCCTCCAGGCCCTGGGTACCATATCCCTGTGTAAAAAAAGAAATAAAATAAAAAATCGTGTTATTCTCACCTTCCGGCATCCCACGCAGCGTCCCCAGGCCTCAGAGATGCTCCTGGCAAGTCCCGTTCCCAGCGATGCCTTGCGACAATGACCTGTGATGACGTAGCGGTCTGGGAAAGGGACTTGCCGGGAGCATCGCTGAGGATTTTTTTTTCTATTATTTTTAACTTCATATCTTTTTACTACTGGTGCTGCATAGGCAGCCTCAATAGTAAAAAGTTGGTCACACTATGTTTGACGAGTGTGACCAACCTGTCAATCAGTTTTCCAAGTGATGCTACAGATCGCTTGGAAAACGCTAGCATTCTGCAAGCTAAATACGCTTGCAAAATGCTAGTTTTTCGCGGGAAATACGAGGGAATTACTCATGCGGATTTCTCGTGCATTTCCCGTGGCAGGGAGTTGCGGAATTCCAGCGGGAATTCCAGACATGTGCACATAGCCTTATTCTGACTTGACTCACAGGCATGTTGCTGTTACCACAAGGCACTCCGGTCACTACCTCACACTACATATTTCAAAAACACTGCAGTTCTCAAATTCAGTAAAAAGATAAAATAAATAAGCTTGTTCATGATATTTCTGAAATCTCAACTTTTACTGGTACCATAAAAAGTAGGTTTAAATTGGCAAAAACAAAAAATGCTGCATGTGATCATAGCCATAGTCACATTGAAAACTTCAGGGAAAAATTGCAGAATCCATTTCGTCAATAAGAAGGATTCTTTTCAGGTCCAGACTTGCACTAAAAATCAGCTATGGCATGCAAATCTCACCTGCCCATATGCAATAAAATATGTTATGTAAGAGTAGTTAAAAGTAGAGATGAGCGACTTTGCCTCCGGGAAGGGTCGAGTCGGGTTTCGGACCACCCGACTTTACCAGAAGTTGAGTGGAACAAAATCGGCCCACTATAGGCAAAAGGCGGCGTTCCGACCGAAACCCGACCCCAATGCAAGTCAATGGGGAATAAACGTCGGCAGTGAGTGGAGGACAGTAAAAATACCTACAGTGCCCATTTCAATGGCAACAACATCAATTGTTATTACTTAAGCTCGTCAACCTTAATTTACTTTATTATAGTAATGCATTGAAAACTGGGGGTTATTTGGCTAAAGTTGTGTGGAGGGGGTACAGCCCAGTTAGGGAGGTGAAAAAACTGGCATATGTTGAGGTGTAGGCTGGACGTTCAGCAGCTGCAAATGGAGGAATTGGAGAAGTCGGAGGAAGAGGAGGACAAAGCGAGCTATTTTGCTGGCAACCTATGTGTCATCAGGGGGAGGTGTTACAAAATCCTTTGAAACCCAGGCATGGTTCATTTTAATAAAGGTGAGATCACCTACATTTTGGGTCGACAGCTGGGTCCTTCTTTCTGTCAGGATTGATCCAGCAGCACTGAAGACACTTTCTGATAGCACACTACCAGCAGGGCAAGTGAGCTCCTGTAAGGCATATTGTGCCAATTCAGGCCAGGTCTCCAGTTTACAGGACCAGAATTCAAAGGGGAATGAACTGTGAGGGAGAACATAGATAGGGGAGGAGAGGTAATTTTGAACCATAGTTGACAACTGCTGTCTCCTGTCTGTTGCAATTGATTCAGTATTACCAGTCATGTGAGCGGTACTCAAGAAATCAGTCCAAAACATGGTTGTGAAACCCGTTTCCAAAGCCACTTCGGCTGTGTGCACCATGAACACCTCTTCCATGTTGCCCAGTACGTATCGTGGTAGAGCCTGCACCGCTGCTGTGTGCTGGGAATGCCTCTAACAAACAGTTTACCAGAGTTGCTTGTTTGTTTGCCAATATTAGCTCTAGGTTCTCCTGTGGCATGATGTTCTGTAATTTGTCTTTATAGCGTGGATCGAGGATGCTGGCCAACCAGTAGTCGTCATCCTTCATAATTTTGGCAATGCGGGGGTCCCTTTTTAGGATCCGCTAGAGATAATCACACATGTGGGCCAATGTTCCAAGTGTCAATGATGCACTGCCAGTGGTGGGTGGAGGAGCACTTTCTGCCAAATCCACATCCCTCCAGTCACACACAAACCCTGTACCTGACCTTGGCAAGCCAACATTTTCTCTTGCCCCCTGAGAAGCATCCTCCTCCCCAAAATAATCATCCCCTCATCTTCCTCCTCTTCTTTTTCCTCCACCTCGTCCAGGACAATTCCCTGAGCAGACAATGCCTGACTGTCATCAAGGCTTCCCTCCTCCTCCTACTCTTCCGCTGCAGACACCTGATCCTTAATGTGTGTCAAAGTTTGCATGAGCAGACACATAAGTGGGATGCTCATGCTTATGATGGCATCGTCTGCGCTTACCAGCTGTGTGCATTCCTCAAAACACTGAAGGACTTTACAGAGGTCTTTCAGCTTTGACCACTGCACACCCGACAACTCGATGTCTTCCCTCAAACTGCCTGCCCGTGTATCCTCCCACAAATGCATTACAGCCTGCCTCTGTTTGCACAGCCTCTCAACCATGTGCATGGTGGAGCTCCACCTTGTTGCAACATCTATGATTAGAAAAGGGGGAGACAGGGCGCTTCCAAAGCGTAGGTCTGTATGGAAAGTAGATGAGTGCACAGCAAGTGTTAGGCTCACCTGATAGGGTTGTGAGAGCCACAACACCTATAATCGCATAAAACAGCTGCCGCAGTCTGCACGAGGTCCAAGGACTTGGTACAAAGAGAAGGCTGGTAGTGCAATAAGAGACTGCGCTGCTGTGGTAGAATTCAAGATATCTTTATTGCCAACGCGTTTCCTGAGCCAGTCCCAGCTCACTTCATCAGGGCATCCCTGATGAAGTGAGCTGGGACTGGCTCAGGAAACGCGTTGGCAATAAAGATATCTTGAATTCTACTACAGCAGCGCAGTCTCTTATTGCACTACCAACATCTATGATTAGACGGTGCTTGGGGAGGTGGAGCAATCGCTGCAGCCTCTGTATACGACTGGAGTCTACCGGCAAGCGACGGATGTGCGAGCACAGTCTTCGCACCTTATGGAGCGGGGCTGGTAACTCTGGAATTATTTATGAAGCACTGCACCACCAGGTTCAAGGTGTGAGCCAGACAAGGTATGTGTCTGAGTTTTGACAGGGCTATGGCCGCCACAAAATTACATCCATTATCACTACCTTGCCTGGCTCAAGATGTAGACTGCCCAGCCATGACTCAGTTTCTCACTGCAAGTAGTCGGCCAGTACTTCCGCGGTGTGTCTGTTGTCGCCCATAGACATCATCTTTAAAACAGCCTGCTGATGCTTACCACTAGCTGTTCGACAGTGGGACACCTCGTGTGCAACACTGGCAACTGCGGATGGAGTGCTCGTGACACTGCGCTCTGTCGACGAGCTTTCGCTTCTGTAGGAGGTGGAGGGTCGAACGCCTACAGCCAACTGTTGCCTATACCGTGGGCTAGGCAGCACTGTCCCACTGCCGCTGTACCCTGTGGACCCTGCATCCACCACATTCACCCAGTGTGCAGTGATGGACACGTAACCGCCCTGGCCATGCCTACTGGCCCATGCATCTGTTGTGAGGTGCACCTTTCCACTCACTGATTGTTTGAGTGCATCCACAATGTGGTCTATCACATGCAGGTGGAGGGCAGGGATGGCTTTTCTGGAAAAGAAGTGCCAACTGGGTAGGTCATAGCGTGGGACAGCGTAGGCCATGAGCTCTCGGAATGCAGCGCTTTCAACCAAACGGACGGGCATCATCCCTAAGGAGATCAGTTTGGCAATGTAGGCATTCAAAGCCAGTGTACGCGGATGAGCATTTTCTTGTCCTACTCAGTGTCTGCTAGGGTGAGCTGGACTTGAGAGCTGCATATGGTGGAACTAGCAGTGGACATGGTGGACTGAGAGGAGGGTTGATGATGGTGGTGGTGGTGATGGCCTAGATGCAGTTTTTCATTGGAAAAACTTTGTGATTCCCTGACTTCTTTGGCCTTGCGATGACACTTCAACATTTCTTGCTGGTGGTGTGCTATCTGGTGGGCTTACAGTGGGGGAAGCGATGTAGCGTTGCTGGCTACCTTCAGTCGGAGCAGGTGCACGTGTGCTACCTGAGGTTTTGTAGTCCATCCACGCTTGCAAGTGCATGGTGGTTAAATGTCTAAGCATGCAACTGGTATTCAAATTTCAGAGATTTTTCCCTCGGCTAAAGGTCCTTCCGCACTTCTTACAGATAACCTTTGCCTCATCAATAGGATTTTAGTCCAAAAAGCGCCACACTGCACTCTTCCTACTATGGGAAAAATTTATAGGCCTTGCATGCTGTGCTAATTTGACCATTTGGCCAAGCTGTCCTGCAACTCCTTTTGTTTTTTTAACACGTTTTTGAACTGCTATGGGCCTGTCAGATAACCGCAGCTGCGATGTTGATGCCTGCTGCGGATCCTCCTCCTCTTTTGAGCTATTGCCAGTGGCACCCTCTTCCCCCAATGGATGCCAATCCGGGTCAACAACTGGGTCATCCATCACCTCCTCCTCAATTTCATCTGCACCTTCTCTGTGTCACCATGGAAGGTGGTATAGTATGCGGGAAGGGGCATAATTTGGTCAGAATTTGGCTCAGTAGACTGCGAGGGCAATGCAGTGCTCTGGGTGAATGTACCAGCAGAATCATATAGCACTGGCTGTGCATCAGTGCACTCCATGTCATATTCATCTTGGACTGGGGAATTCAGTATCTCACTTGATAACTTAGGCATGGTATGTGAAAAGAGCTCCAGGGAGTAATCTGAAGTGTGGCCTGCCGCATCCTTCACTTTTGGTGGGGGTGAAGGACACAAGGAAAGGTGTTCCTGACCAGGAGCCTGCACTGACGACTCAGTGCTTGCAGTTTTTGAAACTTCAGAAGAGGAGGCGATAGAGCTCGAGGCTGTTTCGGCAATGTAAGCCAAAACCTAAAAAGCGGTTTACCTACTCCCAGAAAAGGGAGCCTTCCAGGCCTTCTGGAGCCAGACGATGACGCAGGCTCACCACCTCCTGCCTTAGGTGCTATTGTGCTTTTGGCACTACCAGCAGATGTACCAGCTGGCCCCCCCCGCCCTCGTCCGAGGCCTCTTCCATCATACTTCCTCATGTTTGGGAAAATGTACCAAAAATACCAGCAGATATATGGTTCTGTATGAGGAGCGTACAGCTGTATACGGTGTAGGGAAAAATTTAAATCTCTGTATATATTTCTGGAGTCACAAAAAGACGCTCACTCAGTCTGTATTTGACCGTAATACAAACAGCAGATATACGGTACTGTATGAGGATCGTACAGCTGTATATGGTGTAGGGGAAAATTTAAATCTCCGTATTTATTTCCAGAGTCACACACAGATAGTCAGCATGTATTTGTCCGTGATACCAGCTGGTACACGGTAGTGTGTGAGGAGAGTACAGCTCTATACGGTGTGGGAAAAAATAAACGGTCGGTAACTGTGCAGAAAAAAAGTATAAAAGTATTAGTGCTGTATAAAAATTAGTCTGCACTGCAGTGTACACACAGCAATACAGCTATCAGGCAGCCTAATAACCAGTGCTGCTGCACATAAGAAAATCCTCCCCTGTCACTGCACACTAACTGTACAGCACAATTGCTATCAGCACAAGCACATAAGAACTTCTTATATCTTTACAGTCTTAACTCTCTCCCTACTGATAAACAGCAACCTCTCCCTACTGTTAAGATCGGCAGAAGAAAATGGAGGTCGGCGGTCAGGGCTTTTACAGACACTATGATGCCCCCAAAGCAAGCCAATCACTGCAATGCCCTTCTCTATGATAGTGGTGAACGCTGCACATGTCATCTCGCTGCCCACAGTGTGCGTCCTTGCTCATTGGCTGAAAAAAGGGCACCTGCAAGCATTCTGGGAAATCCGACTTTGGCGCTCGTTTTGCTGACCGTATAGCCGACTTCACGCTATGGTCAGGTTTCGGTCAGTGAAACACGACTTTGGCATAAGTCGGCGACTTATGAATCTAGCTGACCTGTTTTGCTCAATTTTAGTAAAAACCTATGGTCCAATGGCCTAATTTAATAATGTAGTAACAAAAGATAAAAAACCTTGAATAATACAGATAATAAAGTAATAAAGTGTGATGGAAATAAATGCAAATAAATGTGCCCCCAAACATAGTATGATACAGTAAATTACTCCACAGTACCCTCCACATGCACTGTATGATCCTACCTACCTTAATCCACCCTACAAACAATGGTGACCCTATGACAGTATCTCCAAGTGTAAACTCCACACAGCCCTTCATACAGTATAATGACCGCAAAAAATTCTCCATACAATATAATGGGTGCCTCATAGTCCTGCATACAGTATAACAGGGCCTTGCATGGCCTTCCATATAATATAATGGCCCCATAAAGTGCTTCATACAGTAAAATAGCTCCACATAGTGCTCCATGCAGTATAATGGCCCCACATAGTGCTCCACACAATATAATGGCCACAAAGCACTCCATACAGTATAATGGCCCCACATATTGCTCTATACAGTATAATTTCCACAAAAATTGATCCATACAGTATAATGGCCACAAAAAGTGCCCCGTACAGCTTAATGGCCCCACATAGTGATCCATACAGTATAATGACCTCACATAGCAGGGCTACCACTAGGAATTTCAGGACCCAATACTGGCAAAATTTTTGGTTCGGGGCCCCCTTGAGACTCCGCCCAGGCTCCACCCCAGCCCCACCCTCCACCCCTCGTACTGTCCACAGTCCCACCGCTCTCTCTTGGAAAAACTCCACTGCTCACCAATCACACATTAACCGTTCCCATCTCCAGATCATACATAGCCAGCAGCTCTAGTTATGGTCAAAAGATTTTTTAAATCTGCCACCACGACAAGGCCAGACCCTGATCTAATCTAACATATTAAACATTTGTTAAAATATCCCATACAATTTAGGTATATTTTTATTTATTTTTCAATTTTTAAAATGGCCAATAATATCACATCCAAAGGGACAAATACCACTGCACCATCTCCAGACCACATATTACCACCACATAGTGACCTATAATACCACATACAAGGAACACATAAAGCCACACCATGACCAGACCACATATTACCACCACAGTGACAGAATAATAGCACATACAAGGGACAAATACCACCACACCATGCCCAGACCACATATTACCACCACATGGTGACTGAATACCACAATACTGATCATTAATAAAAAAACATAATACTATCACCATAAGTACCATTATACACAGGAGATCTGTATATAATGCCAGTGTACAGGTAATACAGTGATCACCGGTGACATTATGCACAGGACCTCTGTATATAGTGCCAGTGTACAGGTAATACAGTGATCACTAGAGTTGAGCGACTTTTGGTTTTTTAGGGTCGCGTTTCGTTTCGTGAAACCCGACTTTTCCAAAAGTCGGGTCAAGCAAGATCGTCCGATTATAGGGAAAAGTCGGGGTCGTCCCGAAACACGAAACCCAATGTAAGTCAATGGGGAATAAAAGTCGGCAGTGAGAGGACAGGAAACACACCAACAGTGCCCATTTGAATGCCAAAAGCATCAATTCTTCTTACTTAAGCTTGTCAACCTTAATTAACTTCATAATACAAGTTACGCACTGAAAAATGGGGGTTATTTGGCTACAGTTGTGGGGGGGAGGGCTGGCTCCAGGTTTTCATGTGCCCTGGGCGAAAGAGCGCCCCTTTAACACATACCACAACTCATCATGCTCCGATACGGCAGAGAAATAGCGGTATAGTACAATGAAAAATACTTCACTTTTTACATCTTATGACGAGGCCCATCTCTTTCTCCATACAGAATCATTGGTCCCATATAATTTTTGAAACAGTATATGATGAGCTCCACATAATGCTACAGTATATGTTGGTCCCCATGGATGAAGCTCCACTGTCTTATGGTCCCAAATAATGCTCCAAACATAATGGGCCCCATTTCTAATGCTCTAGTGTATAATGGGCCCTGTAAATGCTTCTCCAGTGTCTGATGTCCACCTTTGGAATGTTCCAGTGTATGGTGGGCCCCATCTATCATTCTCCAGAGTATAGTGCTCCCCAAAAATTGCTGTCCCAACATTGAAAACAATCAAATAAGTCTCCTCCCTAGGGAATCCCTGTACTTGTCTGGACTCCTCGTCGTCCCCATCTTCCATCTCACTGCACAGTATTTCAACTTTGCAAGTGCTGTGATCCTGAGCAAGCAGTGGGGGCCCACTCGTTGGCGACGGCACTGGCACAGGGCCCCTGATAGTACGGTGGTGTGTCTGATGGCGGGTGGGCCGAACCTGTACTTTCATCTGCAGCTTCCTCTTTGTCACCGTGTAAGATGGAACTGTATATGGGAAGGGTAACCTGAGTTTCATCAGGGTCAGATTCAGGCCGTGTAGCGTGCGAGGGGAATGTAGTGGTCTGGGTCAATGTACCAGCAGATTCATCGAGCAGTGGCTGGGCATCAGTGCACTTGTGTCACCCCCAGGAGTACGGTCGCCACAGTGGCATTACCTTCTTCCTAGGGAGTGTGATGTCATGCTTGGGAGCAACGAACGATCTCTCTAGCAGGTTAACTGATTGGGCGGCGTTATTCCCACGAGTCATGACCCTCCAAACAGCGTTCATGAAGGCAAAGTGTTTGTTTTACGTGGGCAGTATGGTTGCAAAGCTGAACCTTAAAGGAATGTCCAGAAGGGCACCACCAGGAGTGGAGCCTACGGTTAAATTCGACTCCACCTGGGAAACCTCAACCATGCCAGCTACAGAACAGATGCACACATTGCAAGCTTAATTCCGTTAACGAACGAGACTCCGTCATGCCCCGCGGTCCGAGTCCGGCTTACTAGAGGGACACGTGAGGCTCTGGCACATGAGATTGGCCAATAACTGGTGTGTCATGCCCTTACATGTCCGTGGCTGCATGTGCGCTACACTGAAAAGGCCAGCGTTTGTCGCTTACAGGTGCAGATAACCCGCTGAACAACGTTAGTGATGGGGATCACTGATTACAATTATTACCCGCGAACAATGATTTCCCAGTAAGTGCAGGTCAACCGCAGTTCCGGAATTAGGCCTAACCGTCATTCCTGAAAATATGAAAAACTTACGTGTGCAAACCACAGGTGCTGTAGCTTGCTTAACAGCTCGCCAGCCGTTCTCACGCCCAGTATGGATTACACGTGATTGCACAAAGGTGAGAAAGGGTACCGTATCCCCATATAACATGTATGGATAGCGTACACATTCAAAATATGTCTATACATCAGGAGGCAGGCTCAGACGGTGTTAGGCCCAGTATGGATTGCACGTGATTGCACAAAGGTTAGAAAGGGTACTGTATCCCCAGATAACATGTATGGATAGCGTACACATTCAAAATATATGTCTATACATCAGGAGGCAGGCTCAGACGGTGTTAGGCCCAGTATGGATTGCACGTGATTGCACAAAGGTTAGAAAGGTACCGTATCCCCAGATAACATGTATGGATAGCGTACACATTCAAAATATGTCTATACATCAGGAGGCAGGCTCAGACGGTGTTAGGCCCAGTATGGATTGCACGTGATTGCACAAAGGTTAGAAAGGGTACCGTATCCCCAGATAACATGTATGGATAGTGTACACATTCAAAATATATGTCTATACATCAGGAGGCAGGCTCAAACGGTGTCAGGCACAGTATGGATTTGACGGCCCAGACTACACAGCGGAGGAGCAGGGAGAGGTAAAGATTGCAAATGCTGGGGCCCTGCCCAAGCAAGGGGGGCCCACTCGTGGGCGTCGGTACTGGCACTGGGCCCCTCATAGTACGGCGGTGTGTCTAACGGCGGGTGTGCACCACCACCGTCAGAGACACTTGATTGCACTATGAGGGACCCTGTGCCAGTGCCCGCGCCCAAGAGTCTGCCTACCCACCTGTCCAGGGCAATGGCACTCGCATGGTGTCGTGTGCTAGGTGGTGACCCCGGCCATGGGGGGGGAGGCAGTTCGGGAGTTTTAGAAAGTGGCATATGTTGATGTTGGACATTCAGCTGATGCAAAAGGTGAAATAGGTCAAGTCCCAGGAAGAGGTGGACCAAAGCAAGCCATTTTTCTGTCACCCTATGTGTCATCAGGGGAAGGTGGGACAAAATCCTTGGAAACCCATGCGTGGTTCATTTTAATGAAGGTTAGATCATCCACATTTTGGGTTGACAGACGGGTCCTTTTTTCTGTCAAGATTGATCCAGCTGCACTGAAGACTCTTTCCGATAGCACACTTGCAGCTAGGCAAGCGAGCTCCTGTAAGGCATATTGTGCCAATTCAGGCCAGGTGTCCAGTTTAGCGGCCCAATAGTCAAAGGGGAATGACCTGTGTGGGAGAACATCGATATGGGAGGAAAAGTAGTTTGTAACCATAGTTGACAACTGCTGTCTCCTGTCACTTTCCATCGATGCAGTATTACCAGTTGTGTGAGCGGTACTTGAAAAATCAGTCCACAACATTGTCATGAAACCCCTGTCTCCAACGCCACTTCTGCTGTGTGCACCACAAACACCTCTGCCAAGCTGACCCCGGCCCGTACGGCTCGTGTGAGAACCATCACCGCTGCTGTGTGCTGGGAATGCCTCAAGCAACCGATTTACCAGAGTTGCTTGTTTATTAGCCAATATTAGGTCAAGGTTCTCCTGTGGCATGATGTTTTGTAATTTGCCTTTATAGCGTGGATCCAGGATGCTGGCCAACCAGTAGTCGTCATCGTTCATCATTTTGGCAATGCGGGGGTCCCTTTTTAGGATCTGCAAGGCATAAACTGACATGTGGGCCAATGTTCTCGGTGTCAATGATGCACTGCGAGTGCTGGTTGGAGGAGCACTTTCAGGCAAATCCACATCCCTCCAGTCACGCACAAACCCTGTACCAGACCTTGCCACGCCAACATTTTCACTTGCCCCACTTGATGCATCCTCCTCCCCTAAGTAATAATCCCCATCATCCTCCTCCTCCTCCTCTTCTTCCTCCACCTCGTCCAGGAGAGGTCCCTGAGCAGACAATGGCTGAATGTCATCAAGGATTCCCTCTTCCTCTTCCTCCTCATCAACATTGGCTGCAGAAGCCTGCTCCTTAAGGTGCGTCAAAGTTTGCATGAGCAGATGCATAAGTGGGATGCTCATGCTTAGGATGGCGTCGTCTGCGCTTACCAGCCTGTGCATTCCTCAAAACACTGAAGGACTTTACAGAGGTCTTTCAGCTTCGACCACTGCACACCTGTCAACTCCATGACTGCTCTCAAAGTGCCTGGCCGTGTATCCTCCCACAAATGCATTATGGCCTGCCTCTGCTCGCACAGCCGCTCCACCATGTGCAGGGTGGAGTTCCACCTTGTTGCAATGTCGATAATGAGGCGGTGGTTGGGAAGGTGGAGCAATCGCTGCAGCTTCTGCATACGAACGGAGTGTACAGGCGACCGGCGGATGTGCGCGCACAGTCTTCGCACCTTCTGGAGCAGGGTTGTTAACTCCAGATAATTTTTGAGGAAGCACTGCACCACCAGGTTCAAGGTGTGAGCCAAGCAAGGTATGTGGCTGAGTTTTGAAAGGGCTATGGCTGCCACAAAATTACGGCTGTTATCACTAACTACCTTGCCTGCCTCAAGATGTACACTGCCCAGCCTTGACTCAGTTTGTTGCTTCAAGTACTCGGCCAGCACCTCGGCGGTGTGTCTGTCGCCCAAACACATCATCTGCAACACAGCCTGCTGACGCTTTCCACTAGCTGCTCGATAGGGGGACACCTCGTGTGCAACAGTGGCAGCTGCAGATGGAGTGCTCGTACGACTGCGCTCTGTGGACGAGCTTTCGCTTCTGGAGGAGGAGGAGGAGGAGGGTCGAACGCCTACAGCCAACTGTTTCCTATACCGTGGGCTAGGCAGCACTGTCCCACCACCGCTGTCCCCTGTGGACCCTGCATCCACCACATTAACCCAGTGCGCAGTGATGGACACGTAACGGCCCTGGCCATGCCGACTGGACCATGCATCAGTTGTGAGGTGCACCTTTCCGCTCACTGACTGCTTGAGTGCATGGACAATGCGGTCTTTCACATGATGGTGGAGGGCTGGGATGGCTTTGCGAGAGAAGTGGCGACTGGGTAGGTCATAGCGTGGTACTGCATAGGCCATGAGTTCGCGGAAAGCTGCGCTTTCTACCAACCGAAAGGGCATCATCTCAAACGAGATTAGTTTGGCAATGTTGGGCGTTCAAACCCAGTGTACGCGGATGAGAGACTGAGTACTTTCTTGACCTACTCATAGTGTCTGGGAGGGTGAGCTGGACTTGAGAGCTGCATATGGTGGAAGTAGCGGTGGACAGGGCGGACTGAGAGAGGGTTGATGATGGTGATGGAGTTGGTGTTCTTTCTGATGGCCTAGAATCAGTCTTTCGTTGATATAACAGTGGGATTCCCTGACTGCTGTGGCCTTGCAACGACACCTCAACATTTGCTGCTGTGCTAACCGGTGGGCTTACAGTGGGGGAAACAATGTAGCGTTGCTGACTACCTTCGTTGTGATCAGTTGTACATGTGGCACTTGAGGTTTGGTGTTGTGTCCACGCTTGCAAGTGCATGGTGTTTTAAATGTCTAAGCATGCAACTGGTATTCAAATTTTTCAGATTTTTCCCTCGGCTAAAGGTCTTCGCGCACTTCTTACAGATAACCTTGGCCTGATCATGAGGATTTTGTTCAAAAAAGTGGGACACTGCACTCTTACTACTTGGGCAGACATTTTGCGGCCTAGCACGCTGTGATCTTTTGACCCTCTGGACAAGCTGTCCAGCAACTCTTTTGATTTTTGGAACCTGTCTTTGGAGTGCTCCGGGCCTGCCAGATAACAGCTGTTGTGATGTCGATGTCTGCTGTGGATGCTCCTCATCTGAGCTATTGGAAGCAGCACCCTCTTCCCCCAATTGATGCCAGTCTGGGTCAACAACTGGGTCATCCATCACCTCCTCTTCAATGTCATGTGCACCTTCCTCTGTGTCACCGTGTATGGTGGTATAGTGTGCGGGAAGGGGCACCTGAGTCTCATCAGGGTCAGAATCTGGCTCTGTACACTGCGAGGACTATGTAGTGCTCTGAGTGAATGTACCAGCAGAATCATCCATCAGCAGCTGTGCATCAGTGCACTCCATGTCAGATTCATCTTGGCCTGGGTAATTCACCATTTGACTTGATAATCCAGGCATGGTATGTGAAAACAGCTCCATGGAGTAATCAGTAGTATGGCCTGCGTCATCCTTCAATCTTGGTTGGGGTGAAGGACACAAGGAAAGGTGTGGTTCATGAACATGAGCCTCCAATGACGACTCAGTGCTTTTACTTTTTACAACTGAAGAAGAGGAGGCGATAGAGCTGGAGGCTGAGTCAGCAATGTAAGACAAAACTTTTTCCTGATGCTCTGGCTTTAAAAGCGGTTTGCCAACTCCTAGAAAACTAAGCCTTCGAAGCCTTATGGAGCCAGACGATGACGCAGGCTCAACACCTCCTGCATTCGGTCCTATTTTGCTCTTGCCACTACCATCAGATCCACCACCAACACCATCATTACCAGCTGCCAACCCCCGCCCAATTCCACGGCCTCTTCCACCAGCCTTCCTCATTTTTGGGAGAAATGTAGACAAAATCCAACAAACTATATAGTAATGTAAAACAAGGTACAAGGTGTCTATAGGGCAGGGGAGATTTTGAATTTCTGCTCACACTAGTGGACACTGGACACTTTTGGATTGTGTGAGGCCCACTGAATATCTGAGCGCTATGTCACAGGCTTGATGGCACAGCTGTGACCAAAGTGACTAGAGGATAAGTGAGATTTTGAATTTCTGCTCACACTAGTGGACACTGGACACTTTTGGATTGTGTGAGGCCCACTGAATATCTGAGCGCTATGTCACAGGCTCGATGGCACAGCTGTGACCAAAGTGACTAGAGGATAAGTGAGATTTTGAATTTCTGCAGACACTTGTGGACACTGGACACTTTTGGATTGTGTGAGGCCCACTGAATATCTGAGCGCTATGTCACAGGCTCGATGGCACAGCTGTGACCAAAGTGACTAGAGGATAAGTGAGATTTTGAATTTCTGCAGACACTGGACACTTTTGGATTGTGTGAGGCCCACTGAATATCTGAGCGCTATGTCACAGGCTCGATGGCACAGCTGTGACCAAAGTGACTAGAGAATAAGTGAGATTTTGAAATTCTGCAGACACTTGTGGACACTGGACACTTTTGTATTGTGTGAGGCCCACTGAATATCACAGCGCTATGTCACAGGCAGAAATTGGCTAGTGTATCACAAACTACAAGGTGTATGTAGAATTGGGCAGAGTAGGAATCTCCCTAGAGTGCAGGTCTGTAAGAACGGAACATGTCCTCGACTTATTCTCACAGAGTGACACAGATAGCTTCACTGTGGCTGTGATAACAGCCGTTACACGGTACTGTGTGAGGAGCGTACACCGCTGTATGGTGTGAAAAAATGCACGCTCAGTACCTCAGCAGGACAAAAATAAAAAATTGGGATTGCTTTTAAAAAAGCAGTTTGCAGCTCAGTACCTCAGCAGGACGAAAAAAAAAAATTGGGATTGCTTTTAAAAAAGCAGTTTGCAGAGCAGTGGGTAAACAGCAATGCAGCTGTCAGGAAGCCTTAGAAGGCAGCCCAACAAGCAACACCACTGATACACCACAATATAGCCTCCCCTTGCACTGCACACACAGTGACTGGTGTGTTGTACAGGCACAATCGCTAGCAGCAGAAGCAGTTTTTTTTTCTTCTTCCCTGCCTAACACTCTCCCTACAGAATCAGCAGCAACCTCTCCCTATGCTAAGATCGGCAGAAGTAAGATGGCGGTCGGCGTGCACGCCCTTTTTATACCCCCTGTGACGCCCACCAAAGCAAGCCAATCACTTGCATGCCCTTCTGAAAGATGGTGGTGACCCGTGTCTATGTCATCACGTTGCCCACAGTGTCTGTGGATCCTGATTGGCTGAAAAAGAGCGCAAAACAAACTTTTGAAACGCGACTTTGGCGCGTAAGTCGCCGACCTCGTGGCCGACCTCATCCTTGGGTCGGGTTTCGTTTCATGAAACCCGACTTTGCCAAAAGTCGGCGACTTTTGAAATTTTTCGACCCGTTTCGCTCAACTCTAGTGATCACTGGTGACATTGTACACAGGAACTCTGTATATAGTGTATAGTGTCAGTGCACAGGTAATACAGTGATTACTGGTGACATTGTACAAAGGCACTCTGTATATAGTGTATAGTGTCAGTGTACAGGTAACACACTGACTCACCAGTGACATCTCTAGGTGAAGTCCTTCATCTTTGCTTTTAATCTTTCATCCAGCGCAGACCACCATCACATCTTCCAGCCAGGGCTCGTCTCTGCAGGAAATAACACCGTAAACTAGAGCTCTACTTGCAGAACACATTACTTAATTTTTTCCCAACTTCTACAATACACCAGATGAATAAAAAAAGCGACCTAGTGTCGCTCTGCACAGTAACAGGACCTTCCCCCATTTAAAACAGTATTCTCCAAAAATAAAATAAATACATCACTGCAGTAATATCCCTTAACTGGCCCCTATGGTAATATTGCCCATCCTGGCCCCCGTGTGTCTCATTCCTGACTCCAGACATATTTTCTCTCATCCTGCCCTCATGAGTATCCATTCTGCCCCCATATGGTCTCACATCCTGCCCCTCTTGTGTCTCGCATCCTGCCCCTCTTGTGTCTCGCATCCTGCCCCTCTTGTGTCTCGCATCCTGCCCCTCTTGTGTCTCGCATCCTGCCCCTCTTGTGTCTCGCATCCTGCCCCTCTTGTGTCTCACATTCTGCCCCCTCTTGTGTCTCACATTCTGCCCCCTCTTGTGTCTCACATTCTGCCCCCTCTTGTGTCTCACATTCTGCCCCCTCTTGTGTCTCACATTCTGCCCCCTCTTGTGTCTCACATTCTGCCCCCTCTTGTGTCTCACATTCTGCCCCCTCTTGTGTCTCACATTCTGCCCCCTCTTGTGTCTCACATTCTGCCCCCTCTTGTGTCTCACATTCTGCCCCCTCTTGTGTCTCACATTCTGCCCCCTCTTGTGTCTCACATTCTGCCCCCTCTTGTGTCTCAATGTCACATTCTGCCCCTGTGTCCATTCCGCCCCCTCCTGTTTCTCACTGTCACATTCTGACCCCGTGTCTCGCATTCTGACCCCGTGTCTCACATTCTGCCCCATCATGTCTCACATTCTGCCCCATCATGTCTTGCATTCTGTCCCCATCATGTCTTGCATTCTGTCCCCATCATGTCTTGCATTCTGCCCCCATCATGTCTTGCATTCTGCCCCCATCATGTCTTGCATTCTGCCCCCATCATGTCTTGCATTCTGCCCCCATCATGTCTTGCATTCTGCCCCCATCATGTCTTGCATTCTGCCCCCATCATGTCTTGCATTCTGCCCCCATCATGTCTTGCAGTCTGCCCCGGGCCCCCGGGATTGCCGCTTTCAATAAATAAAAAAAAATGTTCTTCTTACCTGGCCGAGCTCCTGCAGTGAAGCTCCCTCCATGCAGCTGAAGCGCGCACTCACCGGCGACTGACAATGACGTCAGATGCCGGTGATGTGCGCGCTGCTGCTGATGTCAGCTGGCGGCTGTTAACTATTGATGTGCGGGCCCGTGCCCGCACGTCAATAGCGTTGAACTGCTGCAGCCCGCAGCGCCGCTAAGGGCCTGGTTTATCCTGCCAGTAGGGGCTCGGTGAGCAGATGAGATGGGGCCAATGTGGGCCTCCTCTGCCCACCGGGCCCCATACGCCAGTCAGGGCAGTAATGCCCTGATGGCGGCCCTGTCACATAGTATTCCATACAGCATAATGGCCACAAAGTGCTCAACACAGTATAATGCCCCAACATAATCCTCCATACAGTATAACAGGGCCCAGCATTGCTTTCCATGCATTATGGCCCCAAATCGTGCTCCATACAGTATAATGGCCCCACATAGTGCTCCATACAGAATAATGGCCCCACATAGTGCTCCATGTAGTATTATGGCTTCACATAGTACTCTATACTGTATAATGGCCCCACATAATGCTCCATACAGAATAATAGTCAAAAAGTACTTCATACAGTATAATGGCCCCACATAGGGATAAGCGAGCATATTCGTGGGTAATCGGTACTCGGCGAGTAATGCGGTACTCAGTACATAGCGAGGATTTCAGTACTCGCCTTGCACTATTCGGTTCTCCCGCCCAGCAGTTGCCAATCACAGTAATGCCGCAACCTTCTTGGTTGTGGGCGGCATTACTATGATTGGCTGGCCGCCCAGCGTCATCATAGGCTATGACTCATCATAGCCTGGCACTAAGCCCTGCTGCCTCCATTTTCTGCACATTGAATGCAGAACACAGCCAGTGTAGGGAGAGTGTGAGCAGCTGTTAGGGAGATTTGTGTTTTTTGGTGCAAATCATCCAGAAATCCTCTGTGAAACCCAAAAGCTCTTTTCAGAACTGAAAGTATAAGATCAGGGGCTGAGTAGTGACTGTTTTCCCAGCTCTTTTTGGGGTCACATTTACCCTGCAGGGCAGTTTTTTTGTGCTGCTGCGGTGCTGTGTTCACAGCGAATAGTACGCACGCACGGTACTGCACAACTGAAACGCAACCAGCACCACTGTCTTGTGTGGTGTCTGGGGTGCGTATTCTTACCTTAAACCTCAGGGCAGTTTTTTGTGCTGTTGCGGTGCTGTTTGTAAAAAAACAAAGCAGTTCTAGGCTGTAGTGCTACCTTCCACAAAGCACTAACTGCTCCTTGTTCCCCAATATCTGCATCTGAACATCTGCAACTATGGCAGAAAAATCCAAAATTCCTAAAAAGGCTGTTGTGAAGGGACAGGGACGTGGACGTGGGGTTGTTGGTGCCCAACAAGGCACAGAGTCTGGGAGATCGAAGAAGGTTGATGCATCTAGGTTCCTGGCGAAATTTCCCGGTCTGGAACGTAAACGGGCCTGGAAGCCAGAAGAACAAGAGCAGAAACTGTCTTGGAAGGCTGATAAGGCCTCAACGAAATATTCTAGCAGCACCCAATCATCCATGACAAAACAGTCTACTGTCCATACAGATAACGCTGGGTCATCCTATTCTCAACCTGTTCCTAGTTCATCACCCGGTCAGGAGTCACAGGAAACATTTGACCCCAACCTTGGTCACTCTGAGGATCTGTTTGATCCATTTCCTTGCATTGCCTCTGGCCTCTCACCGCACGACATTGAAGAGGAACGTGAGGGGGTATCGTCTGTTGATGATGGCCAAATATTTGAAACCCTACGGCTTAAAGAAAGCCACTTTCATCCATGTGATATACCGGGTGAAGAGTTGTAGGCTGATGGTGATGACACACAGTCAGGGCTGCCACTAGGAATTTCGGGGCCCCATACTAGCAAAATTTATGGGGCTCTCCTTGAGACTCCACCCAGGCTCCACCCCCAGTTCCACCTCCATCCTAGCTCCTGCACCACCATGCAAACCTTCCAAAATCCCTCCGCCCTTTCATCAAAAAAACTTCACCATGCCCTCACCAATCACACATTAACACCATATCACATACATAGCCATCAGTTTTTGTTTTGACCAAAGGATTTTTTAAGCCTGCCACCACGACAAAGTAGACTCTATTGGCAGGGCCCTACTCTACTCTAACCTATTAAACATTTGTACTTTTTTTTTTTTGGTAAATTTTTTTTGGTAAACTTTTTTGCGGGTATATTTTAATTATCAATCTTCAAGGGAATGTGTCACATACACTTTTTAAACTAATTGAAAAAAAGTAAAAAAAAATAATATATATATATATATATATATATATATATATATATATATATTATGTATGTATTTGTGCAGGAAGGGGAAGAGGTATTCATGACACTACCCATTTTGAATGGTGGATTCTGTTATCTGTGATTGTAATCTTGGCGGTTATGATAGAGGAAACAGCTGAAAAGGGATCTCTTATGGAAGTGTAAGCCTACTAGAAAAGCTGCTAATTATTTTATGATATAAGCGATAACATACTTTAAAGTAAATTCTTCCATAACCAGTGGCGGGCTGGGCCAGGTGGCAGAGAGGCATTTTCCCCCCGGGCCGCTCGCCCCACAACCACAGTGTGTCCATTATATGGTAGAAAACATGGCTAGCCGGCACGGCCCGCGGTAGTGGAGACTGGAGAGGACTGGAGAGTGAGCGGCCGGCCACACACAGAGCAGAGAGACACAGACAGGGTGGGGCCGGTGGGCGGGACTCAGTCACTGCACTGATTGCAGGCTGAGACCGCGTTGCCGTGGCAGCCGGCGGCGCGCTGGAATTGGAGCAGTAAGTAGCTGGGGGGCGGCGGTGGACCCGGGGGGGGCCGTGGCGGTGGGCCCTGTTACATTCTGCTGCACCCAGCCAGTCAGCCACTATGTCCAATCTTTTCTGTGTACAGTGCACAGGACCTGTGAAGAGGTCACAGGAGGGGACGAGTCAGGAGGTCACATGATCAGGGGCCTCTCAGTGTATGCAGGACTCTGCTGTGCTGGTTGTCATGGTGCTGGATGAGGGGAAGTGTATGTGTGGGGTCAGGAGGGGTTTACAGGGTGGATGTAGCAGAGCTGTGTGTGTACGAGGTGTACGGAGCAGAGCCGCGTTTGTACGAAGTGTATTGAACGGAGCCGCGTGTGTAGAAAGTGTACGGAGCGGAGCAGAGCCATGTGTGTACAGGGTGTACGGAGCGGAGCCGCGTGTGTACGAGGTGTATGGAGCAGAGCCGCTTTTGTACGAAGTGTATTGAGCTGAGCCCTGTGTCTAGAAGGTGTACGGAGCGGAGCAGAGCCGTGTGTGTACGGGGTGTACGGAGTGGAGCCGTGTGTGTACGGAGCAGAGCTGTGTGTGTATGGGTTGTACGGAGCAGAGCTGCGTGTGTACGTGGCGTACGAAACGGAGCCCTGTGTGTACGGAGCTGAGCCGTGTGTGTGCAGAGCAGAGCCGAGCCATGTGTGTACGAGGTGGAGCCGCGTGTGTATGGAGCGGAGCCGCCTGTGTACGAGGTGTATGGAACAAAGCCGCATGTGTACAAGATTTACGGAGTGGAGCCATGTGTGTACAAAGTGTACAGAATGGCCGTGTGTGTACAAGGTGTACGGAGCAGAGCCGCATGTGTATGAGGTTTACGAAGTGGAGCCGTGTGTGTACGAGGCATAGAAAGCGGAACCATGTGTGTATGAGGTGTGCAGAGCAATGCGTGTACAAGGTGTATGGTGGGGAGCTTTTATACCTCCCAACCGTCCCGGATCCAGCGGGACAGTCCCGATTTTGAGAGACAGTCTGCTCCATACACAGGAGTACACGGCGGAGCCCCGAGGAGCACTTTAAAATTTGCACGTGACTTTCCTCCGGAAATGACGTGCTAGAAGCTGACCAGAAATTTTGGGAGGAGATTGTGACGGAACCATGGAGGCACTTCAGGGAATGATTCAGATCCATCACTGTGTCCTCCGACGACAGCGCAGCCAGCGGGATCGCCTTGGACTCGGGGATGTCGGCCATGTTTTGTCCTGCACCGGGAGGCTCAGGTGAGCATTACAATGGGAGCTGGGCTGCTATAGAATTTCTCTCTTTCTCTCTCCACATTTTAGAGGGCCACATCCCCATTACACAGGGTCACATCCACATTTTAGAGAGTAACATACACATTTTAAAATATTGATATTTTATAATCATGATATTATTGATAGTTTTATTAATATTAATTGTATCAGAATTGTATATTGAGCAGAATTATGAAAGCCGACATCCCCCTATATATCGTTTGAACCCAAGCACAGCCCCTTCAGTATATTGTATGCGCCCCACCAACAGCCCCTTATATGTGCATTAAACCAACACAGCCTCCCTATATACAGCGTGAGCCCCACACAGCCTCCCTATATACTGCATGAGACCCACACAGCCTCCATATATACAGTATGAGCCCCAGACAGCCTCCCTATATACTGCGTGAGACCCACACAGCCTCTCCATATACTGCATGAGCCCCACACAGCCTCCCCATATACACTGCATGAGCCCCACACAGCCTCCCTATATACTGCATGAGCCCCACACAGCCTCCCCATATACACTGCATGAGCCCCACACAGCCTCCCTATATACTGCATGAGCCCCACACAGCCTCCCCATATGCGGCATGAGCCCCACACAGCCTCCCTATATACACCATGTGCAGCAGCAGCACCATATCACCCCCTCATATCACCCCAGGTGTGCAGCACCATGTAGTCACCCACCCCAGGTGTGCAGCACCATGTAGTCACCCACCCCAGGTGTGCAGCACCATGTAGTCACCCACCCCAGGTGTGCAGCACCATGTCGTCACTCACCCCAGGTGTGCAGCACCATGTCGTCACTCACCCCAGGTGTGCAGCACCATGTCGTCACTCACCCCAGGTGTGCAGCACCATGTCGTCACTCACCCCAGGTGTGCAGCACCATGTCGTCACTCACCCCAGGTGTGCAGCACCATGTCGTCACTCACCCCAGGTGTGCAGCACCATGTCGTCACTCACCCCAGGTGTGCAGCACCATGTCGTCACTCACCCCAGGTGTGCAGCACCATGTCGTCACTCACCCCAGGTGTGCAGCACCATGTCGTCACTCACCCCAGGTGTGCAGCACCATGTCGTCACTCACCCCAGGTGTGCAGCACCATGTCGTCACTCTCCCCAGGTGTGCAGCACCATGTCGTCACTCACCCCAGGTGTGCAGCACCATGTCGTCACTCACCCCAGGTGTGCAGCACCATGTCGTCACTCACCCCAGGTGTGCAGCACCATGTCGTCACTCTCCCCAGGTGTGCAGCACCATGTCGTCACTCACCCCAGGTGTGCAGCACCATGTCGTCACTCACCCCAGGTGTGCAGCACCATGTCGTCACCCACTCCAGGTGTGCAGCACCATGTCATCACCCCCATAGCCTCCCCAAGCCCACCCAAATGGCCCATACACATAAGGAAAAAAAACACCACATACTCACCTCGTCCTGCTCCCTGTCACTGTGCTTCTCTCCCTGCCTCCGGTGTGCGGACTCTCCGGAGTAAACAGCTGACACGATGATGTCATTTCATTGTGTCAGCTGTTTCACACACTGGTGGAGGAAGTGGCCGGAGGCCCCTCCTTCACTAAAGGAGTCAGCAGCGCTGCGGCGCACATGGAAACAACGAGAGGCCAGGCAGGCTTCGTGCGGCCCGTGGACCTCGGATTTCCAGCCTCACAGCTGTCTCGTTCCAGATGTTGCCCCCGGGTCGCACTTTGCCCAGGTCTGCTCTATAATGTGGATGTGACCCTCTGTAATGTGGATGTGACCCTCTGTAATGTGGATGTGATCCTCTGTAATGTGGATGTGATCCTCTGTAATGTGGATGTGACCCTCTGTAATGTGGATGTGACCCTCTGTAATGTGGATGTGACCCTCTAGGTTACAGTGTGCCACAGCCCACAGGCCAGTCTGAGTCCCACTCCTACTCAAGTCCCTGCTGCCCAGTGCCTGCGCCCTGCAGTAAGTGGTGTCCACGTCCAATATTATCCCTATTTGACAAATGGGT
Source organism: Dendrobates tinctorius (assembly GCF_039654945.1). NCBI lineage: Eukaryota > Metazoa > Chordata > Amphibia > Anura > Dendrobatidae > Dendrobates > Dendrobates tinctorius. The sequence goes on from NW_027361683.1 coordinate 53,338,253, forward strand.
GCTATCCCTGAGGGTGCTTCAATACTTTAGCGCAGGGGTCCTCAAACTTTTTAAACAGGGGGCCAGATTAAGGTCTCTCGGACCATTGGTGGGCCGGAATATAGTTTAAAAAAAATTAGCACCAAATTCATATGCACACTGCACATATCTTATTTAGAAATCATAAAACAAAATAGGAACAAATACAATATTAAAAATGAAGAAGTAAAGTTAAATCATCAAACTTACCGATTCTTTTGGGTTCTTCGAATATCCTACACTTCGAGTCAATTTTTTCTCTTTCTTGATATCATTGTTTCCTAGGGATTCAAATTGCTATTAGTAAAATATCAACATATATACAGCGCTACAAAAACATTATACCAGCAATAAAATTGCCCATACAGAGACGTACAGACTGCACTGCCCAGCAATGCAGCCTGATCAGTGCCCATCAATGCAGCCTCACTAGTGCCCATATTGGTGGAACTCCACTTTTACCTCAGGCTCAGACTAGTGTGGTGCAAGAATCCCCAAGAGGCAGCATTGGTCCCTAAAAGGCAGGTAAATGTCCCCAGTAAGCAGCACAGGTCCGCAATAGGCAGGTAAATGTCCCTAATAGGCAGCACAGGTCCCCAATAGGCAGCACAGGTCCCCAATAGGCAGGAACAGGTCCCCAATAAGCAGATAAATGTCCCCAATAGGCAGCACAGATCCCCAATAGGCAGGAAAATGTCCCCAACAGGTAGCACAGGTAGCACAGGTCCCCAATAGGCAGGTACAGGTCCCCAAAAGGCAGGAAAATGTCCCCAACAGGTAGCACAGGTCCTCAAAAGGTAGCACAGGTCCCCAATAGGCAGGTACAGGTCCCCAACAGGTAGCACAGGTCCTCAAAAGGTAGCACAGGTCCCCAATAGGCAGGTACAGGTCTCCAATAGGCAGGTACAGGTCCCCAATAGGCAGCACAGGTCCCCAATAGGCAGGTACAGGTCCCTAATAGGCAGCACAGGTTCCTAATAAGCAGGTAAATGTCCCCAATAGGCAGGTACAGGTCCCCAATAGGCAGGTACAGGTCCCCAATAGGCAGCACAGGTCCCCAATAGGCAGGTACAGGTCCCTAATAAGCAGGTAAATGTCCCCAATAGGTAGCACAGGTCCCTAATAGGCAGGTAAATGTCCCCAATAGGCAGGTGCAGGTCCCCAATAGGCAGGTACAGGTCCCTAATAGGCAGGTACAGGTCCCTAATAAGCAGGTAAATGTCCCCAATAGGTAGGTACAGGTCCCCAGTAGGCAGGTACAGGTCCCCAATAGGCAGGTACAGGTCCCTAATAGGCAGCACAGGTCCCCAATAGGCAGGTACAGGTCCCTAATAGGCAGCACAGGTCCCCAATAGGCAGGTACAGGTCCCTAATAAGCAAGTAAATGTCCCCAATAGGCAGGTACAGGTCCCCAATAGGCAGGTACAGGTCCCCAATAGGCAGGTACAGGTCCCTAATAAGCAGGTAAATGTCCCCAATAGGTAGCACAGGTCCCTAATAGGCAGGTAAATGTCCCCAATAGGCAGGTACAGGTCCCTAATAGGTAAATGTCCCCAATAGGCAGGTAAATGTCCCCAATAGGCAGGTACAGGTCCCCAATAGGCAGGTACAGGTCCCCAATTGGCAGCACAGGTCCCCAATAGGCAGGTAAACATCCCCATTTTGCAGCACAGGTCCCCAATAGGACCCGGAGTTAAAAAGAAAAAAAAACAGTACTCACCTATGTCCCCCGCTGTTCTGAAGAGGCGCCCGCTCGTCTCAGTCTTCTTCCGGCACAGGCGGCGTGACGTCATTAGGCCGCACAGCCGGCGTGATGACAATCACGTCGTCTGTGTGGTCTCTGCTTGAGGGCTTCACAACGCCTTTCCTCGGCGCCTCGTCCGGCCCGCGAGTTTGCACTCTAGTTCTTTAGTGGGCGTGTCAGGGGGGGTGGCAGTGTTTGTGAGCTGCAGCGCTGATTGGTTCATCACGGCTGCAGCGCTGACTGGTTCACCACGGCAGTGAGGGCGGTGCAATCAGTGCGGTTAATGTCAGCCTGGCCAGGGGCGGGCCGTAGTTTGAGGACCCCTGCTTTGGCGCATAGCACACTATAGCTGATTGTAAAGAATATATATATATATATATATATACAGTCATATGTTAAAGTTTGGGCACCCCTATTAATGTTAACCTTTTTTCTTGATAACAATTTTGGTTTTTGCAACAGCTATTTCAGTTTCATATATCTAATAACTGATGGACTTAGTTATATTTCTGGATTCAAATGAGGTTTATTGTACTAACAGAAAATGTGCAATCTGCATTTAAACAAAATTTGACGAGTGCAAAAGTATGGGCACCTCAACATAAAAGTGACATTAATATTTCGTAGATCCTCCTTTTGCAAAAATAACAGCCTCTAGTCGCTTCCTGTAGCTATTAATGAGTTCCTGGATCCTGGATGAAGGTATTTGTGACCATTCCTGTTTACAAAACAATTCCAGTTCAGTTAAGTTTGATGGTCGCCGAGCATGGACAGCCCGCTTCACATCATCCCACAGATGTTCAATGATATTCAGGTCTGGGGACTGGGATGGACATTCCAGAACATTGTAATTGTTCCTCTGCATGAATGCCTGAGTAGATTTGGAGCGATGTTTTGGATCATTGTCTTGCTGAAATATACATCCCCTGCGTAACTTCAACTTCGTCACTGATTCTTGCACATTATTGTCAAGAATCTGCTGATACTGAGTTGAATCCATGCGACCCTCAACTTTAACAAGATTCCCGGTGCCGGCATTGGCCACACAGCCCCAAAGCATGATGGAACCTCCACCAAATTTTACTGTGGGTAGCAAGTGTTTTTCTTGGAATTCTGTGTTTTTTAGCCTCCATGCATAAAGCCTTATTGTATGACCAAACAACTCAATCTTTGTTTCATCAGTCCACAGGACCTTCTTCCAAAATGTAACTGGCTTGTCCAAATGTGCTTTTGCATACCTCAGGCGACTGTTTGTGGCGTGCTTGCAGAAACGGCTTCTTTCGCATCACTTATCATACAGCTTCTCCTTGTGCAAAGTGCGCTGTATTGTTGACCGATGCACAGTGACACCATCTGCAGCAAGATGATGCTGCAGGTCTTTGGAGGTGATCTGTGGATTGTCCTTGACTGTTCTCACCATTCTTCTTCTCTGCCTTTCTGATATTTTTCTTGGCCAGCCACTTCTGGGCTTAACAAGAACTGTACCTGTGTTCTTCCATTTCCTTACTATGTTCCTCACAGTGGAAACTGACAGGTTAAATCTCTGAGACAACTTTTTGTATCCTTCCCCTGAAAAGCTATGTTGAATAATCTTTGTTTTCAGATCATTTGAGAGTTGTTTTGAGGAGCCCATGATGCTACTCTTCATAGGAGAATCAAATAGGAGAACTACTTGCAAATGGCCACCTTAAATACCTTTTCTCATGATTTGATACACCTGGCTATGAAGTTCAAAGCTCAATGAGGTTACAAAACCAATTTAGTGCTTCAGGAAGTCAGTAAAAAGTAGTTAGGAGTATGCAAATCAAGAAAATGATAAGGGTGCCCATACTTTTGCACCGGTCAAATTTTGTTTAAATGCAGATTGCACATTTTCTGTTAGTACAATAAACCTCTTTTGAATCCAGAAATATAACTGAGTCCATCAGGTATTAGATATATGAAACTGAAATAGCTGTTGCAAAAACCAAAATTGTTAGAAAGAAAAAAGGTTAACATTAATAGGGGTGCCCAAACTTTAACATATGACTGTATATAGTATATACAGCTCTGGCCAAAATCAAGAGACCACTTTGAAATTTTCAGTTTGTCTGATTATTTTCTTTATAGGTATATTTTTGAGTAAAATGTAAATTGCTCTTTTATTCTATAAACTACTGACAACATGTCACTAAATTTTGTATTTTTTTTCTGAAAATGAGAAATGGTCAAAATTACAAAAATAATGCAGTGCTTGCAGACCTCAAATAATGCAAAGAAAACAAGTTCATAATCATTAAGAAACAACAATACTAATGCTTCATCTCAGGAAGAGTTCAGAAATCAATATTTTGTGGAATACCCATGATTGTTAATCCCAGCTTTCATGTGTCTTGGCTGCTTTCCACCAGTCTCTCACACTGCTTTGGGTGACCTTATGCCACTCCTGGTACACATATGTAAGCAGTTCTTCTTTGTGTGATGGCTTGTGACTATCCATCTTCCTCTTGATTACATTCCAGAGTTTTTCAATGGGGTTCAGGTCTGGAGATTGGGCTGCCCATGACAGGGATTTGATGTGGTGGTATCTTAATTATTTTTTTTTTTAAATATATATGTATCACTGCGCTGAAAATATGGCGCTGAGATATCGGCTGGTTGTATAGGCACTACTACAACCACTACCAATAATTTAGTAAAATTACGGTAGTATTACCATGTACTGATAGTGGTGGTGTAGCGTGCCGAGGGTTCAGAGAGCTGGACCTGCAGCATGGCAGGATTTGTGCTGATATCAATTTATGGTATGCTGTGGACCCCTGGCTGACACGCTTAATTGAGCACTTACTTACGATTTCGATAGTGACACACTAACAGAGCCTTTTTTCTATTGATAAGTATTTAGGGTGTGTGCACACGTTGCAGATTCTGCTGCGTTGTACAGTACCATTTTAGTCTATGTAAAAACAAAAACGATGCAGAATTTTCCGCTCGGATTTGCTGCGGTTTTCAAAACCGCAGCATGTCAATCCTTTGTGCGGATTCCATGACAGGTGTCAAACCGCAGGTTAAACCGCACTAAATCCGCAGATTAACCGCAGGTCTTTTGACCTGCGGATTAGGACGAATCTGCGCGGAAAAATCCGCAGCAGAATCCGCAACGTGTGCACACACCCTTACAAGTGCTACTACAGGAGACCCAAACCTTAAGATGGGCTGCGGCCCGCGTCATAGTGGGCCACTGCATTGTGCTTGCCCCCCAGGCTAAAATTTGCCAGCCAGCCCCTGTCCATAACGTTAAACTATTATTAAAAGGATTGGACATTTTATGGTTATTGTTGACAAAGGTGTTTGAGGTAAGGCACTTACTAAGTGGCTTTTAGGGATAAGCGAGTACTGAAGTATTCGGACTCGCTATACTTGTGCCGAGTATACCCTAATACTTGGGTATTCGGTACGAATAGTGAGTCTAATGAAAGTCAATGGAAAATGCGAGTAATTGTCTGCTGGACCCTACAAAGCGGTCTGGGGGCTGAGAAAAGGCTAAAAAATGTGTAAATGTTAAAAAATGTATGCTGTAAACAAATGTATATAACATGGGGGCACCTGGTCAGGGGCTGCACGAATGTTTTTACACCACTGCTTCACTACTGCTTCACTACAAACACTATTTGAAGTCCTGTGGTTTTTTGGACTCGTACGCCACTTACGCAGTGCCAGTGATATATCAGAAGTGCCGTAAGAGTGACTGATGATGGAGGCGATCTTCTGACAGCTAAGTGTGTAAGTTGTATAAGGAGAGCACTCTGCCCTAGGGTCATTGTTATGGTTAACGCAGGAAGAAGCCACCCATCATCATCAGAAAAGGGGCTTGTATGGGACAGGATGGATGTGATCACCAATTTAAAAAAGAAACTTGTTGGGTGACTTTAGGTTGGGATACTATCATCTGGAGGGCTTAAATACTGTTGCGAAATCCAGTGCTTGTTAAATTTTATCAGTCAGCCTGTCTGCATTCTCTGTAGTCAACTGTGTGCGTGTATCTGTGATGATTGCCCCAGCAGCCCTGAAAATACACTCTGACATCACACTAGCAGCAGGGCAGGCCAGCACCTCCAAGGCATAGAAGAAGAGGTCGGCCCAACTATGCAGCTTGGATACCCAGTAATTAAATGGTACAGAAGCGTCAGGAAGGACGCAGTTATGGTCTCTTAGTCGTTGACCATCTTGTTCAACTTCTCCCTCCTTGACGTTGGTATTGTCAAGTATTTACCTCGTAAGGGGATATCAAGCGTCTTGACTTACCCCCAAAAACCCCACCGTGACCATAAAATGACCACCCACACCTCAGCGCCAACTAATACACAGACACCGGTATTTCTTTTGGAATTTTATGGCCACAGCAGCCTTTTATTATAACAATAAACAAACAATAAACACTGTATCATAAACAACATGAGTACAATGAATTTAACCCTGGAAGGAGAAGTCCTTGAAGCCACAAGATCGTGGTGAAATAGTCCAAATATCGTGGACAACCCCCGACCATTTGCTCCCAGCCGTTACCCCACAGGCTCGGGAGCACCAGCACACCAATAGATGTTGTCCACAAACTCCTTGGGGATCCACCCTCTTCCGACGGAAAACTCCCCATCCACCTTTCACCAGATCACGACCAGCATACCTTTAAACGAAGGAGACCCTACCCAGAGTGTCTCCAAAACCAATTTCCACCGACTTCAAGGACTCCCCCAAAACCGCCATGACCCAAAATAGAATCACGTACTACCAATCCAAGAGAAAAAGGGAGGGAGGTTGGGACTGCTCAGGAGCTGGGACAACAGGAACAGAGGGCGGGCTCCCCCCAGACCCTGCCTTAAATACCCCCTAGCTCCCCCTCCCCTTTAACCCTTCCCCTTCCCTCACTAACTTCCAACCCCCCGTCATGTTGGCCTCCGCCCACGCCTCCTCCAGGGGGTTGGGAGGCTCACTCCGGCCATTTCTTGACGTTGGTATTGTCAAGTATTTACCTCGTAAGGGGATATCAAGCGTCTTGACTTACCCCCAAAAACCCCACCGCGACCATAAAATGACCACCCCCACCTCGGCGCCAACTAATACACAGACACCGGTATTTCTTTTGGAATTTTATAGCCACAGCAGCCTTTTATTATAACAATAAACAAACAATAAACACTGTATCATAAACAACATGAGGACAATGAATTTAACCCTGGAAGGAGAAGTCCTTGAAGCCACAAGATCGTGGTGAAATAGTCCAAATATCGTGGACAACCCCCGACCATTTGCTCCCAGCCGTTACCCCACAGGCTCGGGAGCACCAGCACACCAATAGATGTTGTCCACAAACTCCTTGGGGATCCGCCCTCTTCCGACGGAAAACTCCCCATCCACCTTTCACCAGATCACGACCAGCATACCTTTAAACGAAGGAGACCCTACCCAGAGTGTCTCCAAAACCAATTTCCACCGACTTCAAGGACTCCCCCTCCCCCAAAACCGCCACAACAAGGGGCCTTTGAACACCTCAATGACCCGAGACCCCCACAACCCGCCAAGCGACAGCCTTCTCTATACCCTCCTGAAGGGCAAGGGCCCAAATATCGGAACCCACTGCATTCAAGTGAATCCCGTCTGCCAACCAGTAATCGCCCTCACCCTTCTCCAAATCAAAATGTCGCACGGCAACTCCCCCGTTTTTAACTATAAAAGCGGACACCGCTCTGTTAACCTTGATCCTGGCCCGGTTGACCTTTTCCAACGATCTCATGGACCGCCATCGCCTGCGTGGCACGATCTTCGACCACACAATCGTGACTTCCCGATAAGTCACCCACAACCGCAAGCAATCTTGCTTAATGTCCTTGATCAACTCCCGGAAGGGACGGACAGCCAGATCATTTCCCCCAGCATGAATAACGAGAACATCTGGTGCCCGGTCCAAACGAACACATTCGTGAATTTCCGGCAACACCCGACGCCACACCAGGCCGCTAAAACCGATCCACCGCCGCCGATGTGGAAAATCACAACTGTCTGCCGTCGGTCCTGACATCGGCTCTCACCGCTCCCCAGTAAACAAAGGAGTGACCAAATATCCAGACCAGCAGCGGTTCCGTACCTGAAACACAAAACGACACTCACAGAAACATATCGCAAAGAAAACGCTCCAATACTTGTAACATCTAATCTACCCCATGGACCACACCAACCGGCCACACCTCCTGCACACCTGAAGGCCGAACATAACTACGATAACGATTAGACCTCCACCCGCCGATGCGCTGTGTGAAAGAGGGACCCAAACCACGCTCAGCTGCCTTAGTCGCTGCACCAATCCGAAAAGAATGCGAAGCAAACCTAGAATCATCCAATCCCAAACGCCGAATTGACTTCTTAAACACCGCACCAAACTGATATCGAGACAGACTTCCACCATCTGCGTGACACAACAAAGATCCGCCCAGACTAGGACGAAGGTCCCAAAATCCACGCAAACACTGAACCGGGCACATTCCGGAACCCGAGACAACCCCCAACACAACTCGACGGCCTTTCCCAGACTGGTCCGTTTATGACCTACGTAGCCAAAATTCGACACCCTGAGCGGTCAAAGTCACATCCCTGGCTAACAACCCGCCCACAGACTCTTTATTGTGAGACACGAGTTCCCCAATCCGCAGCGCCCCAAAAAATGCAAAGGAAAAAGCCAGACGAAACAACGCAACCTCATAACCATCCGCGCATACCGATCCCAAAACCAGACCCAATTGTTCAAGCATATTAAACGACACGGGCCGCCTTAAATCACCCCCCCCCCCCCGGAAGCGGTGAAAACCTTTCGCCGCCTGTCTTACCAAAAACGTTTTTGTCAAATCCCTGTACCCGTGCAACCGAAAACCGAAAGACAATCCGGCCAACAAACGTGTCACCTTTGCCCGAGACCAACCTTCGTTTGCGCCCTGCCCCAACCATGACAACAACAGACCCTCTTGCTCAAGCCTGGCCCCACTGGTGGAGCCAGCTGTAAGGACCTCTTCCCACGCACACCACACATTCCGGTAGGCCTCCCAGGATTTTGGTGCCAAAGACTATACGATCAGTGACTCCGCGGCTCGTAAGCCACCCTCCACAATTCCTCCGGACAAATCAGACCCTCGAACTCTGCCTCCGGGGCCAAGGAACGAAAACGATCCCACTGTAAGCGAGAGAGAGAGTCAGCTATCTCGTTCTTCACTCCAGGCACATGTGTCGCCGTCACATGCGCATTCAAAGACAAACATGCTAGCACCAACTTCTGCAAAACTCTGACCACTGGAGGGGACGATGCAGTAAGACCATTAATTGCGCTCACAACCCCCATGTTGTCGCAATTGAAACGAACGCGCCGATTCCGAAACTCCTGACCCCACAAATGAACAGCCACCAGAATCGGAAAAATCTCCAACAACGTGATGATACGCACCAACCCCGCCGAAACCCAAGAAGCAGGCCACTGAGCGGCACACCATTGCCCTCCAAAATAGGCACCAAAACCGAATCCGCCTGCCGCATCTGTAAACAAATCCAAAGCATCGTTGCAGACCACATCAGCCATTACCAACGAACGACCATTGTACTTCTCCAAAAAGGACTCCCAAACCACCAAATCGGCCCTGAGCTCCGCCGACAATCTCACAAAATGATGAGGAGCCCGAACCCCCGAAGTAGCGCTAGCCAGCCTACGTGAAAAAACTCGACCCATCGGCATCACCCGACAAGCGAAGTTAAGCTTTCCCAACAGCGACTGAAGGTCCCGCAACGATATTTTCCGCAACCGACATGCACGAACCACCTCAGACCTCAAATCATCTAGCTTGTCCTCCGGCAACCGAAATTCCCATTCGACAGTATCGATGACAATCCCCAGAAAACGCAAACACGTACTGGGGCCCTCAGCTTTTCCGGGCGCCAGCGGAACCCCGAACCGATCCGCCACCCACTCAATCGCTCTCAAAATCCTGAGACAACGTGAAGAATCCGCTGGGCCAATGCACAAGAAATTGTCCAAATAATGAACTATCGAATCACAACCAGAGACGTCGCACACGACCCACTCAAGAAAAGAACTAAAAGCCTCAAAATACGCACAAGACCAGGAACAACCCATAGGTAAACACCTATCTACAAAAAAACCTGTCTTCCCAGAAACAGCCCAACAACCTCACGCTGTCTGGGTGAACCGGAAGCAAACGAAAAGCGGATTCAACATCAGTCTTAGCCATAAGGGCCCCGCGACCACACTTCCAGACCCAACTCGCCGCTTCATCAAATGAAGAGTATACCACTGAACAAATCTCCGGATCAATACCGTCGTTAACCGACCTCCCCCGTGGGTAAGACAAATGCTGAATGAGCCGAAACTTATTGGGCTCCTTCTTCGGAACCACCCCCAACGGGGAAACGACCAAATTCGGAAAAGGAGGAGACCCGAAAGGGCCCGCCATGCGCCCCAATGAAACTTCTTTTTGGAACTTCTCCGAAACAACTGACGGATGCTCCAAAGCAGAGCGCAAATTTTTCAAAACAAACGGGATTTCAAACGGAGGATCCGGAATCCGAAAACCCTCCTGAAAACCAGAATACAACAGCCCCGCTCTTACCCTATCAGGGTATCTATTTAGATAGGGGACCATCCTTTCCAGATTCATTGGAGTCTCCCCCTTGTGAATTACCCCCGCCGGATTTGGACTTCCCTTTCTTGAAACACTTTGATGCCCCATGTGAAGTACCGTTGCAGTTTGAGCAGAGGTGTTTAAATTTACAGTTGGCCCCAAACTTGCACTGGCCGTCATTAAACTGCCAGCAAACACCCGCCTTGTGCATTCCCGACTGCCCTTGACCCCCACCACCCGTAGAGCCGGCAGTGCCGCTATTCTGGCTGGTGCTTCCAGCCCCCCCAAGAAAGGAACTCCCAGACTTATTTTGTGCTATCACACGCATCCACAAGCCAATGTCTTTTTGGTCCCAGCGGATAGCCGGACGCACCGCTTTCCTCTAACGAAACTGCTCGTCATACCGCAGCCACGCCTGACCGCCGTAAACTCTATAAGCCTCCCCGATAGCATCCAAATAACAAAATAACACGGAGCAATTATCAGGGGCCTGTTCCCCAATAACACTCGCCAAAATAGCAAACGCCTGCTGCCAGTTTACAAATGTCTGAGGAATCAAGCGCCACCTCCGCTTTTCTTCCTCTTCCTTTTTGCTATCCTCTTTCTTACTTTTGTCCAAATTAAACTTCTCAAGAGGCAATAGCGAAAATATTTCCACATATTCATCCTTCCAAATCCGCTCTTTCACCTCCTTTTTCAAATGGGCCCCCAACGAACCCTCAAAACACACATACACCTTGCCATGCGCCCGATCATCCAGATGCACACGACACTCCTTTTCCTTCTCGGTTTGCACCGACACTGACACCGGCGTGCTAACACAAGGGCCCGACGCAGCCGCGCCCTAACCCGCCACCCTGTGGCCCAACCCACGCTGCTACCGGCGACGACCCCACAAAACCCTGCTCCAAATGTAAAAGCAAGCTACGCACATCCGCCAACATATCACATACTCCCCCAGTCGACCCTGAACTGCTAAAACCAGCCTCAACCCCACCGCCCCCGGACTCTAAGGGGCCCCCTACCACCACAGACGAAGACAAAAGCGGGTGACAAACAGGGGACATAGACGCATACTCACCGGGCTGCGAGGGGGCTGTGTGCCCTCCAGCCGGAAATCCTGGATCCCCAGTCGATGACGCCTCGTGGACCTCGCGCCTCCCGGCGGCGAACTCACCGCCACGTTGTTGCGGCCCGAACACCGCTGCAGACTGAGCCAGGGTGGGAGGCCTGAACCCCCCGACGGAACTGGGCCGCGACACCCCCACAAATGAAGGCTCCTGCCTCCCCCCGCCGAGAGTCAATTCGGCCAAGCCATCGCGAGGCACCCGGTCGCTCAGGGCCCCCCACGGCAACTGGGAGCCCGACAGTGTCCTCCGCTCCAATCTTCTGGCAGCCGGCACCGACTCCGCCGGGCTGCCCTCCGGTCCCGCTGCAGCCATAGGGCTGTGGCACATTCTCGGGGGGTCAGAGGCAAGCGCCGCTGCAGGGGCACTGCAGCAGTGCCCCCCCGTTCCAGCAAGTACCCCCCCACCGCCGGGGGACGCGACCTGGCTTGGCCCTGCCACCTGGCAGGCCGCCACTCTGCCCGCAGCGCCCACAGAGGCAGGCCGCGCGGCTCGTCCACCACCGCCGCGGCCCCCCGAAGGACCTGGTGCTGCCGGAAGTCGGGCACGCGCAGGCCCCGCCCCCTTCTTGCCCCGGGGCGAAGGTCCGGACGCCGCCGCAGGGCCTCGCCGCGTGACAGGATTCCTCCCAGGCTGCGCACCCCCGGACGGGGAAGGCTGCGTCGCGCGGCCTGGAGGGTCCCGGGAGGGGCTCCGGCGGCGACGCGAGGCCCGGGGAGCGGTGTCGGGGGACAGCCGCTCTGGAGGCCGCGCCCGCCGGGGCCTCCGTTCTCTCACCTCGGCCTGCCCCGGCACTCGTTGAAGCAGGCCGGCCACCTGCGCCTCCAGCCAGCCAGGAGGCTGCCCTGCTGCTGCCGCCCGCAGTCTGTCCAGGGCCTTGTCCACTCCCGACATCCCGGTAAGTTGTGGGACTGCTCAGGAGCTGGGACAACAGGAACAGAGAGCGGGCTCCCCCCAGACCCTGCCTTAAATACCCCCTAGCTCCCCCTCCCCTTTAACCCTTCCCCTTCCCTCACTAACTTCCAACCCCCCGTCATGTTGGCCTCTGCCCACGCCTCCTCCAGGGGGTTGGGAGGCTCACTCCGGCCATTTCTTGACATTGCTACTGTTCCAGCTAGTCCTCGGTGATGAGTCAGTTTATTGAAGATAGCCCAGTTTGTTAACATTTTACCACCCCCTCTTTTGGACCTGCTTGGTGAATCTCTCCCCATTAATGCATGCTGTTGCACAGAGCTGGTATCTCTGCTAGCAGTGGTGTCTGAGGGTACTGTTGCCATCAAATTATAGACAACGGCCTTCTTGAAGGATTCCATTGTGAAACCCCTTGGTGACTGCAACAGTAGCGAAGGAAATTTGTCCTTGTACCGTGGGTCTAGAAAGGTGGCCAACCAGTATAGGTTGCTATTGAAAATGTGGATTACGCAAGGGTCTTGGCACAGACATTCAGATATGAAATGTGCCATGTGTGCTAAGCTGCAAAGAGGCAAATGTTCTGTGATCCCTGAAGGAGGAACAATACCCATCCTCTCCTCACACTGACTCTCCTCCTCCACCTCCTCTTCAGCCCACCCATGCTGGACAGACATGAAGCTGGGGTTGGGATCCCCCTCTGTAGCATGAGGTGTCCCCTCGGTACCACTGAAAAAGAAGTCCTCTCCCTCCTAATTTTCATCATCATCTTCATCCCCCAATGTTACCTGATGATATTGGCTGGGCTGGGTAGGATCACCCATTGTGAAATCTTGCTCCATACACAGCTGCTGTGCACGCATAGATTCCATTTTTTGATTCTGCAGGGATTTTTTTTTCAGCAGACATAGCATAGGGATGGTTACGCTGATAATAACCTGATCACCGCTCACAAGCTTGGTGCAGTACTCAGTTATCAAGCATCTCACAAATATCAGCGATCCACACCCACTCGACAGTTGTTGTGTGTCTTGGCTGAGTCTGAGTGTGACGGGCATGTTTAAGCTGGTATTCAGAAAGTGCCCTCTGCTGCTCTCTTACCCTTGCCAACATATGATATGTTGAGTTTCACCGTGTTGGCAGGTCACAAATGAGTCCGTGGTTTGGCAAATCAAATTGCTTTTGAAGCGCTGCAAGACCAGCAACAGCGGTTGAGGAGTGGTGGAAATGGGTGCAAATACAGCGCACCTTCTCATGTAGCTATGGCAAGTCAGGGTATGTTTTTTATAAATTTCTGCACCACTAGGTTCAGCACGTGAGCCATGCATGGCATGTGTACCAGCTTCCCGAGCATTAAAGCCGCCACTAGGTTACGCTCATTGTCGCAGACAACCAGACCAGGTTGGAGTTGCAGTGGGGAGAGCCACTGATCGGTCTGTTTTATTTCTTGCCACAGCTCTGCTGCAGTGTGTGGTGTTTCACCTAAGCACATCAGATTCAGCAGAGCATTTTGCCGCTTTGCCGATGCGCTGCTGCACAGCTCTTGGGAGTAATGTGGAGGTTAATTCGGCATAGGATGGCGAGGAGGACGAAGATGGGAGACTGGATGTATATGATGAGCCGGAAACCCTGATTGAGGTTGGGCCCGCTATTCGTGGCATGGGTAGGACATGTGTTGATGGTCCAGTTTGGGACCTTGTCCCACCCTCCACCAGGTTGAGCCAGTGTGCCGTGACAGAGATGTATCGTCCCTGGCCACAAGTACTTGTCCACGTGTCTGTTGTAAGATGGACCTTCCCGGTTATGGCATTGGTGAGAGCCCGCTTTAGATTGTTTAAGACGTGCTGGTGTAACGTGGGGACGGCACACCGGGAAAAATAGTGCCGACTGGGAAATGAGTATCATGGGGCAGCCACAGCCAAAAGATCACGGTAAGACTGTGTCCCCACAAGCCTAAACGGCAACATCTCCAAGGCTAGCAACTAGGCAATGTGTGCGTTCAGCATTTGTGCTTGTGGTTGTGTGGCTTGGTATTTACGCGTCCTTTCATACATCTGGGGCACGGACATTTGGACACTTTCCTGGGACAAACAAGTGGATGAGTTTGTTGTGGCATGTGTCTGTGCAACCGCAGCGTGTGAGCAAGAGGTATGATGATCACCTGCTTCCTGCCCAGCAGATTGGAAAGGACGTATCACAGGCGACATGGCAGTGGTTTGACCTGCAGTCGCAGACACTGATTTGGTACCCTGTTGTTCAGCCCACCGACTAGGGTGCTTGGCTGCCTTGTGTTTCCGCATACTGGTGGTGCTTTGGTTGCCTTTGCCCTGGCCTCTGCTCAGCTTCTTATGGCAGATGCTACAGATGACATTTGGTTCAGAAGGACTATCGGAAAAAAATTTCCAGACAGCGGCTGAACGCACCCTTGCCTTGACTTGGGGCACAGAGGGATTGCTCTTGGCAACAACTGACACAGTTTGCACTCTGCTCAAACCAGTAGCCCTTGGTGCCTTTGTTGATACTACATATCCACCTTCATCCTCTATGCTGCTGTGCTGGCTATGCGTGCCAACTGCCCAGGCCGGATCGGTGGTCTCATCATCGACCACCTCATCGTCCATGTCTTCCTCCTTCCGTGTTGATATTGGCGACTGGCCAGATGGCAACTGTGTGTCATCACCATCAGCCTCCACCACTTCACCTGGTATATCACGTGGATGAAAGTGGTTTTCTTCTGGACGTGGGGTTTCAAATATTTGGCCATCTTCAACAGATGATACCCCATCACGTTCCTCTTCAATGTCGTGCGGTGAGAGGCCAGAGGCAATGCAAGGAAATGGATCAAACAGATCCTCGGAGTGACCAAGGTTGGGGTCAAATGTTTCCTGTGACTCCTGACCGGGTGATGAACTAAGAACAAGTTGAGAATAGGATGACCCATCGTTATCTGTATGGACAGTAGACTGTTTTGTCATGGACGATTGTGTGCTGCTAGAACATTTCGTTAAGGTCTTATCAGCCTTCCAAGACAGTATCTGCTCTTGTTCTTCTGGCTTCCAGGCCCGTTTATGTTCCAGACCGGGAAATTTCGCCAGGAACCTAGATGCATCAACCTTCTTCGATCTCCCAGACTCTGTGCCTTGTTGGGCACCAACGACCTCACGTCCACGTCCCTGTCCCTTCATAAGTCTTTTTAGGAATTTTGGATTTTTCTGCCATAGTTGCAGACGCAGATATTGGGAAACAAGGAGCAGTTAGTGCTTTGTGGAATGTAGCACTACAGCCTAGTACTGCTTTGTGTTTTACAAACAGCACCGCAGCAACAGAAAAAAAATTGCCCTGAGGTGTAAGGTGAGATTACGTACCCCAGTAACCACACAAGACAGCGGTGCTGCCACTAAAAAATTGCCCTGAGGTTTAAGGCAAGAATACGCACCCTATACACCACACAAGACAGCGGTGCTGGCTGCGTGTCAGTTGTGCAGTACCGTGCGTGCCAACTATTCGCTGTGAACACAGCACTGCAACTGCACAAAAAACCTGCCCTGCAGGGGTAAATGTGAACTAAAAAAAAGCTAGGAAAACGGTCATTACTCCGTCCCACCCTGACCTTATACTTTCAGCTCTGAAAAGAGCTTTTGGGTTTCACAGAGGATTTCTGGCTGATTTGAACCAAAAAACACAACTCTCCCTAGCAGCTGCTCACACTCTCCCTACACAGGCTGTGTTCTGCATGCAATGTGCAGAAAATGGCGGTGTCAGTGCTTAGTGCCAGACTATGATGACTCATAGGACGCTGGGCGGCCAGCCAATCATAGTAATGCCACCCACAACTATGAAGGATGCGGCATTACTGTGACTGGCAACTGCTGGGCGGGAGAACCGAATAGCGAGGCGAGTAGTGAAATACTCGCTATTTTCCGAGTACCGCATTACTCGCCGAGTACAGAGTACCCACGAATATGCTCGCTCATCCCTAGTGGCTTTTAATCATCTCAAACACATTGGTTAACAAAAACCCGAGTGGTCAATTCCCTTATCATAAAAGGATCGTAACACATTACCAGTAAACATTTTGCTAACTAAATCTATCAAGAGTCATTTAGTGAAATCCTTTGGTCAATTACGTAAGTGCAAAGTTAAAGTGCAAAACAAGAAACAAACAGACAAACAAATATAACCTATCATTACAATGAAAATGAGGTGATTTTGTGAGGTGTAGAAAAACAAGCTAAAAACAAAGAATATTGCACACAATCTATGGAACTGAACCATAATAATAAATACGTATTTACAAAAATGTAAGCACAAACAATTGTGCACACTGAGCTAAGAACTGAGCCCTGATATAAAAAGAGACATAATTATAAGTCTAAGCACAACAAACACTGTGCCAAGAACTGAGGCTTAATATTAAAGTGCCATTCCAATCTGGGATACACATGTGCAAATCCCATATCCTAAACATTAGTGATATGCTACATCTCTCTAATGTTTATGACATTGGGTCAGTAAACCCAGTCAGTCAATGCCACTCATCCACAATAGAGGGGAACATATGTGGCAATAATAGACAAATTTAAAACTGTCTACGTTTACATATGTGAAACAGGCAGTCGTCTTACCTTCTGTTTCGCAAAATCCAATATCAAATCTTTAAAATTCGGGTGTCTGGGAAGCTCATGTTCAATTGATAGAAGGGCTAGGCTGTTCCAATTGTTGTTCTGTCATTGTAGAACGCAGATTTACAAAGAAATGTAGACATATAATCCCCTGAGGAAGAAGTGTTAACTTCGAAACGCGTTGGGAATTAAAAGTATATTGTGACGTCTGCCTGCGGTCTGGACTGCAGCCAGACAGCACCCCGAGAAACACTGAGACCCTTTACCCCTATACAGGGATCTGGATTTATAGCAGAGCCCAGGAGGCGCTGTCTGAATAGGAGCAATGACCAGATCAGGACGGTCGCCAGAAAGGTGTTCCAATACAGGACACAGAGGCAATGATATCCGAGACTAAACCAGTCAGGCAGAAATGGTATAAAAACAGTAGACAGTAGCAGAGTCAGATTCCAGGCCGAAGCCAGAGTCATAAACCAGGAGGGCAGCAGAAGTACAGAATCGTTAGGCAAAAGCAGAGTCAGAATCCAGGCCAAAGTAAGAGTCATAAACCAGGAGAGCAGCAGAGGTACAGAATCGTTAGGCAGAAGCAGAGTCAGAATCCAGGCCGAAGTCAGTGTCATAAACCAGGAGAGTCGCAGAGGTACAGAATCGTTAGGCAGAAGCAGAGTCAGAAGTCCAGGCAAAAGTCAGAGTCAGTAAAACAGCAATTCACACAGTAACACGCAGGGGAACCAAGAATATATCCGGCGGCCTGCAAGAGCAGTCCCAAGGTATTTGAGGGATCAGGTCATCCCTTACAGGCCCGTGGCCTGATGATGTCATCCGGACCGCCCCCAGGACCAGGCTGGATGGTAATGCACCAGCCCCTTCATGACTGATCGAGGAACGAAGCCTGCGTCCAGCGGACGCCTGCGCAGGAGCCTCATGACTATCGCCGCCATCACTCGGGGTTGAAGCACAACGCCTCCCAGAGACCAAGGCCGAGACTGCAGGCCACGGGTCAGCCGGTGATAGGACAGTCCGGGGCCTCCTAGTGGTCGAGGCTGGTGTCCCAGCCTCGACCACTAGGAGGCCCCGGACTGTCCCTGTGTCTGACGGCCCTGTGTCTGACGGTGATGTGATAGTCCGGCGCCTCCTACTGGCCGAGGCTGGGACAGCAGGCCCTGAGTCTGATGGTGATGTGATAGTCCGGCGCCTCCTACTGGCCGAGGCCGGGACAGCAGGCCCTGAGTCTGGCGGTGCCGTGACAGTACCCCCCCCTCTAAGAGGGGCCTCCGGACCCTCAAAACCCGGTTTGTCAGGGTGGAGGAGGTGAAACCTCCTAATCAACCGCTTTGCACGAATGTCACTAGCGGGGACCCAGGACCTCTCCTCTGGGCCGTAGCCCTTCCAATGCACCAAATATTGTACCGAGTTTCTCACTAGACGGGAATCAAATATGCCCTGGACCTCGTACTCCAAGGTGCCCTTGACCAAAACTGGAGGAGGAGGGGACCGGACGGGACGAATTGGGGAGCGGTATACCTTGAGGAGGGACTTATGAAAAACGTTAGGAATTTTAAAAGACTGCGGGAGCTTTAACCGAAACGCTACCGGGTTAATTACCTCTAATATTTCATATGGGCCGATGAACCTGGGACCCAGTTTGGCCGCCGGTACCTTAAGTTTGATGTTTCTTGTAGAGAGCCAAACCTTGTCACCAACTCCCAGGTGCGGCCCCTGGGATCGTCGTCTATTAGCTGCCGAAGTCTGTCTAATTTGAGCCCCTTTTAAATTAGAGTTTACTTCGGACCAAATAGTCTTTAGACGATGTATATTTTGCTCAACCCCTGGGATTTCCGACATCTTGGCCGAAAATGATCCAAAGCGCGGATGTAGTCCAAGGTTACAGAAGAAGGGGGTGGTTTTGATGGAGTCTTGGTATCTATTATTGAGAGCGAACTCTGCCAATGGCAAATGTTCCACCCAATCTGACTGATGTGCTGAGACATAGCAGCGGAGATATTGCTCCAGCGTTTGGTTGGCACGCTCAGTTTGACCATTCGTCTCGGGATGGTATGCCAAGGAAAAGGACAACTCAACACCAATACGTCTACAGAACGCCCTCCAGAACTTCGAGACGAACTGGGTACCCCTGTCGGATACGATATTTGCCGGAACGCCGTGCAAACGTACAACGTGAAGAACAAACAACTTACTTAAGGTTTCAGAGTTGGGTAAGCCGGACAGGGGAACAAAGTGAGACTGTTTACTGAACCTGTCCACCACCACCCAAATACAAGTTTTCCCCTCGGAGGGTGGCAGGTCTGTAATGAAGTCCATGGAGATGTGGGTCCATGGACTTTCAGGGGTGGGCAAGGGCTGAAGCCAGCCGGCAGGACAGTTATGGGGGGACTTGGCGCGGGCACAGACTTCACACGCTGAGACGTACTCCTTACAGTCCTTGGCCACCGTTGGCCACCAAAAGTTCCTGGTTACCAGCCTAGTGGTATTATTGAGACCAGGGTGGCCTGCCAGGACGGAGTCGTGAGATTCTTTTAACACTCGTAAGTGAAAGGTAGCTGGAACGAATACTTTTTTTGGGGGCGTAGTGTCAGGAGCTTGTTCTGATGACCTACGGATCTCCTCCAGAAGGTCCAGAGATACTGCCGACACGACAATGCCATTAGCCAATATGGGGGCTGGTTCATAGTCCTCGGTGTGTGTGTGACAAAAGCTGCGGGAGAGGGCATCTGCCCTCACATTTTTGGTTCCGGGGCGAAAGGTGATTAAAAAATCGAACCTGGAGAAAAACAAGGCCCACCTGGCCTGCCTAGGGTTTAGTCTTTTAGCCGACTCTAGGTAGGTTAGGTTCTTGTGATCGGTAATAACAGTAACTTTGTGTTTGGCGCCTTCGAGGAAGTGGCGCCATTCCTCGAAGGCCCACTTGATGGCCAATAATTCTCGGTTGCCAATGTCATAGTTTCTCTCCGTGGCAGAGAATTTGCGGGAGAAAAAGGCACATGGGCGAAGCTGAGTGAGGGCTGCAGTGCCTTGTGAGAGCACTGCTCCCACTCCGACTTCGGAGGCATCTACTTCCACAATAAACGGGTGGTCCAAGTTTGGTTGAATCAACACCGAGTTGGCCACGAAGCACTCTTTTAGTGTAGAAAAAGCCCTGGTTGCCTCAGGATTCCAATTAGTCACGTCCGAGTCACGTCCGCCCCTTTCCGGGTAAGGTCCGTGAGTGGCTTGGCAATCTCTGAGAATCCCCGGATGAACTTGCGATAATAATTCGCAAATCCCAAAAATCGCTGTAGTGCTTTCAGCGATTTGGGTTGTACCCAATCCTTAATGGGTTGAATCTTGGCGGGATCCATGCGGAACCCCTTGCCTGAGACCATGTATCCTAAGAACTGCACCTCTTCGGCAAAAAAAACACATTTCTCAAATTTCACGAACAAAGAGTTTTCGCGCAGTCTCTGCAGTACTGAACGGACGTGTTGAGCATGCGTCACAGGGTCAGCGGAATAAATCAAAATGTCGTCCAGATATACGACGACATACACCCCACAAATATCTCTGAAAATATCATTGACGAAGTGCTGAAATACTGCAGGAGCGTTACTGAGTCCGAAGGGCATTACCAGGTACTCAAAATGGCCAAGGGGTGTATTAAAGGCCATTTTCCATTCGTCCCCATCTCTTATGCGGACCAGGTTATATGCCCCCCGGAGGTCAAGCTTAGTAAACCAGCGAGCTCCCAGTAACTGATTAAACAGATCAGGAATGAGTGGCAGCGGGTATTGATTTTTTACGGTTATGGCTTTCAGCTCACGGTAGTCAATGCATGGTCTAAGTCCACCATCTTTTTTCTCTACAAAGAAAAACCCAGCTCCTACAGGTGAGGTGGAAGGTCTAATGAAGCCTTTTCGAAGGCTATCTGCTTCGTATTCCTTCATGGCTACACGCTCAGGACCAGAGAGGTTGAATATTCTCCCCTTAGGGAGACGGGCACCAGGGACCAATTCAATAGGACAATCGTATTCTCTGTGAGGAGGTAGTTTCTCCGACTCCACTATAGAGAAAACATCTTCATAATCCCTAAACGCATATGGAATAGAAGGTGTTTTAATTTTAATCTGGTTTACTGAAAAAGACATACAGTTACTCTGACACCGTGGACTCCAGCGCACAACGTCACCTATGCGCCAGTCAATAACCGGATTATGTTGGTGCAACCATGGCATGCCTAACACAACTGGATCGGATAAATTGTATATAACAAAAAATGACATTTGCTCGTTATGTAATGTCCCCACTGACATAGAAATTTCGGCAGTAACGAATTCCACGCCTCCTTGGAATATAGATGTACCATTAATCGCAGTAGTCTGAATAGGCGCTTTAAGCCTTGACAGAGGTACACCAAGGCTCTTAGCAAATGAAAAATCCATAAGGTTGCCAGCAGCACCACAATCCACATAAGCCTTCACACACAGACGTTTCTTAGCAAAAGAAAGGGAAACTGGTAACAACAGTTTGGCCGCATTTGCGGGCAATACCTGACCCCCAGAGCTGTCCAGGGGGCGATGATCCAGGGATGTGGATTTCCAACAGCCAGCATTTTCCTTGAAGCTTCCAAGCTGCAGCATGCTTGAGCCTGAGAGCGACCTTCCAGGCTGTGCAATGTAACAGGTGTTTGGGCCAAGAATCAGTTCAGTCAGGAGGAAGGAAAAAAAAGTGAGGAAAAACTGCTTTTATATGTGTTAAGTATAGACACAAAAAGCCGTTTTATTTTTGTGGCCGGATATAATGTGACGTCTGCCTGCGGTCTGGACTGCAGCCAGACAGCACCCCGAGAAACACTGAGACCCTTTACCCCTATACAGGGATCTGGATTTATAGCAGAGCCCAGGAGGCGCTGTCTGAATAGGAGCAATGACCAGAGCAGGACGGTCGCCAGAAAGGTGTTCCAATACAGGACACAGAGGCAATGATATCCGAGACTAAACCAGTCAGGCAGAAATGGTATAAAAACAGTAGACAGTAGCAGAGTCAGATTCCAGGCCGAAGCCAGAGTCATAAACCAGGAGGGCAGCAGAAGTACAGAATCGTTAGGCAAAAGCAGAGTCAGAATCCAGGCCAAAGTAAGAGTCATAAACCAGGAGAGCAGCAGAGGTACAGAATCGTTAGGCAGAAGCAGAGTCAGAATCCAGGCCGAAGTCAGTGTCATAAACCAGGAGAGTCGCAGAGGTACAGAATCGTTAGGCAGAAGCAGAGTCAGAAGTCCAGGCAAAAGTCAGAGTCAGTAAAACAGCAATTCACACAGTAACACGCAGGGGAACCAAGAATATATCCGGCGGCCTGCAAGACAAGGTATTTGAGGGATCAGGTCATCCCTTACAGGCCCGTGGCCTGATGATGTCATCCGGACCGCCCCCAGGACCAGGCTGGATGGTAATGCACCAGCCCCTTCATGACTGATCGAGGAGCGAAGCCTGCGTCCAGCGGACGCCTGCGCAGGAGCCTCATGACTATCGCCGCCATCACTCGGGGTTGAAGCACAACGCCTCCCAGAGACCAAGGCCGAGACTGCAGGCCACGGGTCAGCCAGTGATAGGACAGTCCGGGGCCTCCTAGTGATCGAGGCTGGGACAGCAGGCCCTGAGTCTGACTGTGATGTGATAGTCCGGCGCCACCTACTGGCCGAGGCTGGGACAGCAGGCCCTGAGTCTGATGGTGATGTGATAGTCCGGCGCCTCCTACTGGCCGAGGCCGGGACAGCAGGCCCTGAGTCTGGCGGTGCCGTGACATATATAAGCATACAATCTGCAAGGAGTCGTTTGTCTAGCAGCGCACGTTTAAATCCAAAAATTCTTTCTTTGTAAATCTGATGATTTATGGTCACTGAGTGGCCATTTGGATGTGCAGCAGCTTGACCTCTATTCCTTTGTGCCTGAAACTCTCCTGTTATTGGTGAGTATAAAAGCTTGATTTATATCCATTTTACTTGGGTAAGACCCTATTGCGCTCTTTCTCTTTTAGTTTTGACCATTGTAGAACGCAGATAATTCTTGACCAGTGAGAGTTTGCTAAATGCTCTCTCTCCTTCTGCTACTGAAAGTGGTAGGGTGATGATAATTCTGAGCGCAATACACACCTCTCCAAATATTCCTTGAAGCTCAAATTTGTAGATGGCATTTAGTAAATCTAGTCGACCCATGTTGTCTATAAATGAAGCTTCATAAACTTTCCCAAGATGTTTCAGCTCTGAGAGTAACGACGATGTGAAATCTTCAGGGTATGCAGATACCAATTCTTCAGTGGATGCCACCAGATTTTCTTCACTAATTGTCGTCATCTTAAGAATTGGCACAAACAACTTGCAGATATCATCCATCGATCTGAAGCGCTGGTGAAGATCAGAAATTCTAGTGTCCATTGCCACAAGAAAGATATTAAAGGTCCCGTTACATTTAGCGATGCACCAGCAATCCTGACAATGATATGACCCGGTCAGGATCGCTCTTGCATCGCTAAATGGTCGCTAGTGAGCTGCCAAACAGGCAGATCTCACCAGCGATGCAGCAGTGGTCGTCACTTACCTGTCACACGCAGCTCTGGTGACGTCTTCCGCTCGCGTCCATTGAGTCGCTCGTCGGCGCCAGCAGGAAGCCGATGACGAGAAATGGACCAGGACGATCTCGTGCGATCAGCGATATCCAGCGGGGAGCCGGGTTGGAGGTGTCACATGTAGCGAGATCGCTAGCGATATCGCTGTTGTGTCACAAAATTGGTGACGCTTTAGCGATATCGCTAGCGATCTCACTATGTGTGAAGGGGCTTACCTTTGAAGTGCTCTTCAGGACTTGAAGCTTCATGACGCTTTGATGCAATTGAGCATTTAATAGGTCCTTCGGAATGCCCATGCAATCTGCAACCAAACTGGCTTCAGAAAGCAGGTTGGGTCACTTTTCTGTAGGTAATTTCATCTCTTCAGAGAGAGCTTTAATGTTGGCCGCTCCAACTTCCAAGGACACAGCTCTAGACTGTAGTATTTTGCTTCTCTCCTCAAAACTGGTAAGACCTTTTACCCAAAATGAAGGCAAAACCACTGTCCTGAAAGATGAAAAATAGTCAGAGAGACCTTCAGCTTCTGAATGTGCATTATTAGTGAGCTTTCCAGAAGAAATAACTTTATCAAGAGTCTTCAAAATGCTTGGCAAATTTTGAGCAATGGGACGTACAGCCTCTATTCTTGAGCTCCACCAGGTGTCACTTTGACCATGCAGAGACCTTCCAACTACTTCATACAAGGTGTTCCATCTCTCAGGGCTGTTGCTAAACAGAATGTATAGCCGGTTTACACTTCACAAAAAAGTCTTCATTTCAGGGCAGCTTGCAGCAGCATGAACACCCTCGAGGTTTAAAGAATGAGCAGCACAAGAAGAAAAGAGAGGTCTTGGAAATTTCTCTTGAATTTTGGCCCTTACACCTTTAAACCTACCAGACATGTTTGCCCCATTATCATATCCCTGGCCTCTGCAGTCTTTAAGGTCAATGGCATGCTCATGCAGTCTTGATATAATCATTTCTGCAATTTGTTCTCCCGTCTTCTGAAAAAAGTCAAATTCCAAAAACCTTTCTTGCACATGCCAAATTCCTGTTTGAAAGTTGTGGGAAGCAGGGTGTGTTGCAGTCCGCACTGCCGAGATTCACAAATCACCTGGGATACATGATGTTATAGCAGTGTACTCCTTTATTTCCTCCTACGCGTTTTGGCGCCCTTCCTGGCACCTTCTTTCTTTGGGTCCCTGCTTATTCATCAATCTATAGCGCTTACTGAATAAGCTACAGCAGGAACCTGGATACATGGAGCATGCTGGCTGATCGGCACCGCAGCTGCATGTGTCATGGCTGTGTCAGTCACAGCACATGCATGGAAAGCCCAAAACAAAAGGTCTCCATGCATGTGCTGTGACTGTCACACAGCCACGACACATGCAGCTGCGGCGCCAAACAGCTGATCATCGGGAGCGCTCCAGATATCCAGGTTACCGCTGTAGCTTAATCGGTAAGCGCTATAGATTGATGACTAAGCAGGGACCCAAAGAAATTTGCTCAACTCTACTTATGACATAGCTTCTCACTTCCAGCCAGTCAGAAGCTGCGTGTACAAGATGGCACCGAAATACCAGAGTGGAGCTGAAAATTGGTGAATATTTCGGATGGTATAAGAGGGAACTTAGGTTTAAAGGGACTCTGTCAGCATAGAGTGACTGTTCAAAAAAACACCCAACATTCTGTTTCACATTAGGCCCAATTATTTCAATTCACCTTGCCACCTGCTTGTTTTCCCTCTATGTCCATCCCCTCTCCTTCAATAGACAGCTCTGGCTTCATATCAACAGAGAAGGTTGGAGACAGAGGGAAAACAAGCAGGTGGGAAGATGTATTTCAATGATTGCCCACTGTGAAGCACCAAGCACCTGGACTTAGTTGAACAGTCATTTTTTGCTGACGGAGTCCTTTTAAAACAACACTCGAGTGATGGAAACAAAAAAAAGCAAGCATCGAGACACCGGCTCTAAACATGTGTGCACCTTAATGGATCCACTGCAGGCTGTCTGTGCTTTGGCTTCACGGATACAGATGCAGTGCCCCAGACATGCAGATTTGAGGAACCGTTGGTGAATATCGGTCTGCACTTGGACCGTAGTGCATGGACTGGCCACGGGTCTCCTGACCTGAGCTCAGCAGCCTCTCCCCACGGGTCTCCTGACCTGAACTCAGCAGCCTCTCACAGCATGTATGAGGATGCTGGTCAAGAGATTGGCGCCCAGTCCATGCACTGCTGTGCAAGCGCAGACCGATTTTCCCCTGTCAAAAATTACACTGACATAATAAAGATTTTTCCCAATCATATACTGTATACTCACTTGCATCAATAATTCCCCACCTCCCTTCCAAACCCCAAACAAAACTTCTAAGCTACTGGATTATCCTGAGCACTGCTGCCTTATGTTATCATTGGGCATTTGGTATTCCAGCAGGTCAGGATCATCCAGTAGCTTATATATACATTTCTATTGCGGAATTGAAGGGGGAGGGGGAAAGAATAATTATGCAATCATTCCTGCCCCCTCCCCCTTCGACTCCCCAATAGCAATGTATATATAAGTACAATCACATACTGAAATGTTGGACAAACAAATGGGATTGGAGAAGCAGGAAGCTTATCTGCATATTTCCGGTGCATTCTGGGAAGAGGAGAAGAGTCGCCTTAAGCTGATTGATCGCTGGGACTTGCCGGGTCTCGCTGTTTGAGGACATCGCAAAACCAGGGATTGGAGAAGCAGGAAGCTCATCTGCATATTTTCGGTGCATTCTGGGAAGAGGAGAAGAGTTGCCTTAAGCTGATCGATCGCTGGGACTTGCCGGGTCTCGCTGTTTGAGGACATCGCAAAACCGCACGCCGAGTTTCCACCCATAATAGCCTGCATCAGAAATATGGAAGAGAAGAAAATCCACATGGTCACCTGCAACACATGCTACATGTTTACGGATCTTCTGGCCCAAAAACTCAACTTTACCTGTCAGAAGTGCAAACTTGTTGCCCTCTTAGAGGAAAAGGTGCAGGGACTGGAAGAAAGAATAGCAACATTGAAGGTAATTAAAGAACATGAGGACTT
>NW_027361683.1:53370000-53382500 GCF_039654945.1 Dendrobates tinctorius
ATAGAAGGTTACGAATAACAGAATATTATAGGTAGATGGTTGACCCAGCTTAGGGGAAGGAATTTTTTTCCCTATGGAGAAAATTGGCTTCTACTCTGTGGGTTTTTTGCCTTCCCCAGGATCAACAATGCAGAACAGCTGCACTAAAAATAGGCTGAACTAGATGGACATAAGGTCTTCCTTCAGCCTTCAAAACTATGTTACTATGTAAATACATGGACTTGTTATTTACTCACAAAGCCGGTGTTACTGCCGCACCCACCACCCAGTCAAGAAGAATCTAATGGTTGTGTCAGCCTGCCAACCGCTGCCGCCTCAGCCTGCCCTCCAAATAAATGGAAAGTGTATATTATTGCATATATAATCACTGATTATACACTGCAAAAAAATCTTTATTGGTAATTATTAAAAAACGATAAATTATAAAACGTAAATACACCTCAAAACGTAACTCTAAGTTATTATGTACAAAAAACAAAAAAAAATTAAATACGAGTAAAGAGTAAAGGGCTGATCACCCCATTATCAGTCATAATTCCAAAACATTTTAGGGTATGTTCCCACGGTCAGTAAATGCTAAGGTAAAGTAGACCCCTAAGGCTATGTGCACACATAGATTTAGGTCCTGCGGATTTTTCTGTGTGGATTTGGAAAAATTCCCAGATAAAATCTCATGTCAAAAGGCCTGAGGATTAGCCCTGCGGTTTCATACCTCTACAATGGAGATGCTGTGAAACCACAGTGGAATCCGCACAAAGAATTGACATGCTGCAGATTTTAACCCGCAGCAAATCCACGCTGAAAAATCCGCAGCATGTGCACAGCGTTTTTCAGATTACCATTGAAAACAATGGTACTGTACAATGCACCTAAATCTGTTGCGGACCCGCAGAGCCTGAAATGCTGCGGATCCGCAGCAGAATCTGCACCATATGCACATACAGTTGTGGCCAAAAGTATTGACACCTCTGCAATTCTGTCAGATAATACTCAGTTTCTCCCTGAAAATGATTGCAAACACAAATTCTTTGGTATTATTATCTTCATTTAATTTGTCTTAAATGAAAAAACACAAAAGAGAATGAAGCAAAACATTGATCATTTCACACAAAACTCCAAAAATAGGCCAGACAAAAGTATTGGCACCCTCAGCCTAATACTTGGTTGCACAACCTTTAGCCAAAATAACTGCGACTAACCGCTTCCGGTAACCATCAATGAGTTTCTGATAATACTCTGCTGGAATTTTAGACCATTCTTCTTTGGCAAACTGCTCCAGGTCCCTGATACTTGAAGGGTGCCTTCTCCAAACTGCCCTTTTTAGATCTCTCCACAGGTGTTCTATGGGATTCAGGTCTGGACTCATTGCTGGCCACCTTAGAAGTCTCCAGTGCTTTCTCTCAAACCATTTGCTAGTGCTTTTTGAAGTGTGTTTTGGGTCATTGTCCTGCTGGAAGACCCATGACCTCTGAGGGAGACCCAGCTTTCTCACACTGGGCCCTACATTATGCTGCAAAATTTGTTGGTAGTCTTCAGACTTCATAATGCCATGCACACGGTCAAGCAGTCCAGTGCCAGAGGCAGCAAAGCAACCCCAAAACATCAGGGAACCTCCGCCATGTTTGACTGTAGGGACCGTGTTCTTTTCTTTGAATGCCTCTTTTTTTCTCCTGTAAACTCTGTTGATGCCTTTGCCCAAAAAGCTCTACTTTTGTCTCATCTGACCAGAGAACATTCTTCCAAAACATTTTAGGCTTTTTGAGGTAAGTTTTGGCAAACTCCAGCCTGGCTTTTTTATGTCTCGGGGTAAGAAGTGGGGTCTTCCTGGGTCTCCTACCATACAGTCCCTTTTCATTCAGACGCCGACGGATAGTACGGGTTGGCACTGTTGTACCCTTGAACTGCAGGGCAGCTTGAACTTGTTTGGAAGTTAGTCGAGGTTCTTTATCCAACATCCGCACAATCTTGCGTTGAAATCTCTTGTCAATTTTTCTTTTCCGTCCACATCTAGGGAGGTTAGCCACAGTGCCATGGGCTTCAAACTTCTTGATGACACTACGCACGGTAGACACAGGAACATTCAGGTCTTTGGAGATGGACTTGCTCATGCTTCCTCACAATTTGGTTTCTCAAGTCCTCAGACAGTTCTTTGGTCTTCTTTCTTTTCTCCATGCTCAATGTGGTACACACAAGGACACAGGACAGAGGTTGAGTCAACTTTAATCCATGTCAACTGGCTGCAAGTGTGCTTTAGTTATTGCCAACACCTGTTAGGTGCCACAGGTAAGTTACAGGTGCTGTTAATTACACAAATTAGAGAAGCATCACATGATTTTTCGAACAGTGCCAATACTTTTGTCCACCCTCTTTTTTATGTTTGGTGTGGAATTATATCCAATTTGGCTTTAGGACAATTCTTTTTGTGTTTTTTCATTTAAGACAAATTAAATGAAGATAATAATACCAAAGAATTTGTGTTTGCAATCATTTTCAGGAACAAACTGAGTATTATCTGACAGAATTGCAGGGGTGTCAATACTTTTGGCCACAACTGTAGCCTTAAGGAACTTATCTAGATGTGTGGTGAGCACGTTGAACCCCCAAGTGCTTGACAGTTTATAATGTAGAGCCATAAAAATAAAAAATCTTATTTTTTTTCACAAAAATGATCTTTTCACCCCAATGTTTTATTTTCCCAAGTGTAACATGAGAAATTGGATCTTAACAGTTGTTGTGCAATTTGTCCTGAGTAGGCTGATACCCCATATAGGACTACAGGCTGAGATGCAGGTGGAGCCAGTCAACATGCTGGGGCCCAGCTGATCATGGAGGTCTGGGGGAGCCAGGGGCCCGGCTGATGATGGGGGCCTGAAGGAGCCAGGGGTCCGGCCGAATCAGCCAGGCCCCTAGCTCCCTCAGACCCCCATCATCAGTGCGGCCGCCATGGGGAGGGAGACAGAGATAGAAAATAATTCTTACCTTACCTGCTCACCGCCACCTCGCTGTTTTCTGCCACCGGCGCAGCCGCTCCCAGTCCCATGCCACGTGGCATGCGCACACCGCTCTTGCTCCGGCATGAGGAAGTGGAGCGAGCAGAGCAGCGTGTGACGTCACATGAGGGGTCGGCGCTGGACTATGGTGCACCGTGGAGGGGGGGAGGAGGGGCCCGGCAGGTGCTGCACCGTTGGGACATGATCCATGTCATGTAATTAAAAATGGAGAAGAAGCCAGGGCAGAGGGCAGGCAGAGGGGGGGGCGGAACAAAAAATGTAGGAGGGGCCCGGGGCCCGAGCGTGGACCGGGCTGCCAGCGTACTAGGGCGCCACCGGGCCCGGGTGGGCCCTCCTAATCACCAGGGCCCCATACACCTGTAAGGGCTGTCATGCCCTGATGGCGACCCTGAGTGAGATTTTGCATGGTGCCCCAGATCGATGTCGATTGACTGTCATTTTGTATTTCTTCCATTTTTTGTACTATTGCACCAACAGTTGTCTCCTTCTCACCCAGAGTTTTACATATAGTTTTGTAGCCCATTCCAGCTTTGTGTAGGTCTATGATCTTGTTTCTGACATCCTTAAAAAGCTCTTTGGTCTTGCCCATGTTGTAGAGGTTAGAGTCTGACTGATTAATTGAGTCTGTAGACAGAAGTCTTTTCTAAAGGTGACTATGTAAGACAGCTGTCTTTAATGCAGGCAATGAGTTGATTAGGAGCGTCTAACTGATCTGTAAGAGCCAGAACTCTTAATACTTATTTCTCACTGCAAAATGCAAATAAATTGATATAATTTATACAATGTGATTTTCTGGATTTTAATTTTGATATTCTGTCTCTCAATGTTAAAATGAACCTACCCTTAATATTATAGACTGTTCATGTCTTTGTCAGTGGGCAAACTTTCAAAATCAGCAAGGGATCAATTTATTTCCTTCACTGCATCACTTATCTCAAGTGTTGGTAGAGTATAGATTATTCTGCCATGATGTATGTGAGAGATACAGTACATCATGGCAGAATATTTGACATCTGGACATATCAGAGAATTCATATTTAATCACAGTAAAGTTTCCTGAGGAACCTCTGGAATGAGGGGAAGCACATAGAAGCAGGAGTGTATACTCTATCAACACTTGAGATATTGTAATATGGGAACACTCATCAAAACCTTTTTCCATACAGAACTATCTAAGATAGAAGCTATATTTTATGATATAAAATGATAAGATGATATTAAATATCTTTTTTCTCTTTTTTGCTGGCATGACTGTCCCACCCATTATCTATATTTTTCTATGCCCCTGTTGGCAAAGACTGGATTGGAGCCCTTACACTTTCTATTGGTTGCACGGGATATAAATAGCTCACTGCCCCTCACTTAGCCACGCCCCCAAGAAGAAGCCAGGTGGTGAAACGCGTGTCGGGGTAGTTGGACGAGACACAGCTCCTACTCAGGTGAATCACTCTCTTAATATATTGCTATTGTGCCTACTTTGATAGCATTAGTATTAGTATTTAATTCATCCTCATTTGCCCAATGCAGTATTTATACCTGATTATATGGTTTCTATTTATAGAGATTTGATTCCCTCTCTTTTATCCCCCACTTTTATAAGTAGCGCTGATTTATGGCTGGGACCTAATTTTGCCTTTTATGGTCCATAATGACATGCACAATTTTGAAAATATATTGGCACTATGCACTTTATTAAATTTTGTCTGGCATTTCATTAAGTACCTAATAGCCTTATATGTTGCTCATTAATTAATGTGGGGATTTTGTGTGAGTAGTCCCGTTCCATTTTTTAGAGGCATTTTGCTTTCTATATTCATTCTTCTGTTTCTAATATTTTTGATTTAAATAAATATTATTTTTATGGATCTCTTCAGTGTTTTCCTTTATTATAAGTAGGAAATAGTGTTGTTAAGTTTGAAGTGCCATTATTGTCATAATTTGGTACTTGTGGACATTTTTCTGATAGTCATAAAATATAGTTTCTATCTTAGACTATCTGTGACAAAAATGCATTTGATTACCTTTGCTATCTGTTGTTTTCTATTCATGGACTATAATCACTGGTCATCACACATAATGTGTAGGTCGGGATATATATCTTTCCCCCCACACCCCACCAACCCATCTCACCCCCCACACTATTTTTTCATTGCATGTTTTGATTGGACCAAGGACAAGAGCAAGGAAGTGAGGGGACGCTGCCGTGGAGAAGTTGAGTTACATTGTGTTCCCTTGGGTGCCAACCTCTGCTGGCAGGTAAAGGAAAGAATTTTCTAGATGTTTGTAGGGAAATCATCCCTATAAAATCTACATATTATGGATGACTAGGAGGGATGGTATTAAATATTTTTTTTCTTTTTTTTGCTGGCATGACTGTCCCACCCATTATCTATATTTTTCTATGCCCCTGTTTAAAAAGATTGGTTTAACAAAGGTGGACGGCTTTGTGACATAAAGGTGGTCACTATCTTACTCTGCCCCGAGTAGGACAAATATATTGTTCAGTATTTATAGTATCCCCTGCTATAGGGCAAACAAGGGTAAGCCACCGTGGAGCGGGGGCGCCAATTCATTACCTCCTAGGCTGCCAACCTCTGCTGGTAGGCAGGGATGGATTCATAGTCTAGCGTAGGGAAAGAATCCCCCTATTTGTTTGTATATATATTTATAGGTGTGTATCCATGTCTGGTTAACTCACTTAATTCATGTGTGTACACGAATGGTTTAGGGAATTAGAATGTAATATATAGCAATAAAATTTATAGTTTTTAAGAGGTATTTTTTGTTTGTAAGTCAAATGAATATACCCCCATTTAAGTAATTTTGTAAGGTACATAGCTTGATAAACGTTTCCTTCACAATACGTAGCATTTCCAACACAGTATTAGTTCCTTTCTCTTAACTCACTTGGTCTCTGTCTTCAACATTTCACCTTCCTTCACCACAACCCAGCTCAGTACTACAGTCCAGTTAGTGAGAGTCATATTCTCAACCTGCGGTTCCTCATCTTCTTTCCCCTCCAGGGAATTATTTTGCCAATATGGCCGGTACTTAGCTGCTATACTACTGATGCCTTGGAAATCCCGCCCAGTGCACTCTATTCATCTCGCACTCTGTTCTGTCCTGGCCCATTACCTCTCTTAGTTATAAACTCGAGGTTGTACTGCAAGACATCCTGTCTCAGGATCCTTTTCCCGTAAATCACACCTGTCCTGCGGTCTCTTATCTCTCGCTCTAACTAATCGGGATCACACTATCTACTGTCTTGGTCTCCACTCACTTTGAGACACCCAACTCATGCAGCTCTGCTGAGTACTCAGACCATAGTTCTGCTCTAGCTGCAAGTTAGGTCCTGTCTCACTGCCTGACCAGACACTGTCTCTGTCCCTGCTCTTTAGCCCCTCCCACTCTAGGCTAGTCCTAATCATTAACCCTAATTTCCCTACTGATTGTCGAACTGCAGAGCCATTATTAATAACAGATATCACAATGCACATTATATACCATAGCAATACTTGTGTCATCAAGATGGGAACAAGGGCAGAATGTCTATTTCTGTGACATCGGCGACTGAGCCCGCCAATGTCTCTTCTGCGGCGGTAACCGCCGCTGCTGCTCCCCACCGCTGCCCCCCCGGCGGCGCGCTCTCATACCCGACCTTCCGCGCTGCTGCATTCCCGCGCTCTGTCCCTAGGTCGCGGGCGCGCGCTCGCCCGCTTCCTTCATCCAGCGGTGGGCGTCGCTGAAGGCGGGGCCTACCGCCCACTTCCTGGCCAGTAGGTATTTCAGGCGTCCTCCCTATGGGGAAGATGCCTGATGATTGTGTGACTACTCTGCACTCTCTGGCCGCTATAGTTTCCTATAGTACATCTGCCTGCCTTGTGTCTTGCTCAGTTCCCTCTGTCAGCCTTGTGTCTAGCTCTGTTTTCCCCTCCCCGCCTGTCTCAGCCTTGTCCTCTCCGCTCCTACTCTCCCCCCTGTGGCTCTTCCTCCATACCCCCTTGCCACCTGTAGCAACATCTTGCTATCTTATTACTAGCCGCTGCCTAGATCCTCCATTACCCTGTCCCGGTACCCTGGTCTCTGTCCTGCCTTGTCCTTCGAGCCGTCCCTCTTGGTACCGGCTGTCGCGGTTCTGCCCCCTGTGGTCCTGCCCCTAACGATCCCTGTATAGGGGTCGGTCTTCACCTGGCGTGCTCGGCCCAGGGGCTCCTGATCCGCGACCCAGAGGGTCCACTCTCAGACGTACTCGGTTCCCAAACGTCACAGTATCATCAGGCCATGGATCCCGCCGGTGCCGCGGCCGCTACACAGAAAGAACTACTTTTTCTACGTGAAAACCAGACCCGGATAATGTCCTTCATGAAATCCATGGACACCCGGCTGTCTGCTCTGCAAACCTCTGACCTGGGGCATGCACCCCTCTTAGCTAGTCTCCAGCAGGAGCTCACGCAGCAACGCGATGCTCAGTCTCACATCTTAGGTTACATGGCGTCCGTCGACGATCGACTGCTTGCCTTGCAGTCCTCGGTGGCCGCTTCAACCTCATCTCGGGGCGCAGCCTCAGCCCCGCCCCCTCATCTGGGAAAGCCGCCCAAGTATGGCGGAGATCCCAGGTTGTGTCGGGGCTTCTTAAACCAGTGCAGATTGCACTTTGAGCTTTTACCCCAGCAATATCCCACAGATCGCACCAAGGTGGCGCTCATTGTATCCCACCTTGAGGGAGAGGCCCTGGCCTGGGTGAATCCTTTATGGGAGAGGGATGACCCCATAGTCTCTAGCATCAGGAACTTTCTGGAAATGTTGCACAAAGTATTTGACGAACCCGGTCGCGTAGCATCCACCACGGAGGCCCTCTTTAACCTCCGCCAGGGTTCCCTGACTGTGGGACAGTACGCCATCCACTTTCGGACATTATCGTCGGCGCTGGGGTGGAATAATGAGGCACTTGTGGGAGCCTTTTGGAGGGGTCTCTTAGGTAAAATCAAGGACGAGCTTGCCGGGCGAGATACCCCTACCACCCTGGAGGATCTCATATCCCTGGCCTCTCGTATCGATCTGCGGTTTTTGGAACGCGCTCGAGAATCGGCTAGGGAGAAGAGGCCCTTTAGGCTCTATCAGGCTCCTATTCCACGCTCCTCTGCGCCCTCCACTAGCGCCGCCCCCGAGCCCATGCAGGTTGATCGTATCAGGCTGTCCGAACAGTGACGCAGGGAGAAGATGACGAACGGTCTCTATCTGTATTGCGGTGGGGCCAATCACTTTGTGCGCACCTGTCCTGAGAAACCGGGAAACGCCTCCACCTAGGTCAGGTAAGAGAGGTTTACCTAGGTGATCATAATTCCTCTCTGCCCCTTACCCTTTCAGCTTTAATTATTGCAGGTCAGGAGCGTAGATCTGTGGAGGCGTATGTGGACTCGGGTGCGGCTGGTAATTTCATCCGGCAAGAAGAGGTTGACAAGCTCCAGATTCCGGTCGTCACCCTAAAAGACCCGTTCGCTATCACCTCCGTTGACGGAAAACCTCTCCCCGAACCAGTCACCAGGGTTACAGCCGAAGTAGACCTGCAAATTGGAGCACTTCATCTCGAGAGGATCGCTTTTTACGTCCTGCCGCGATTATCCCATGCCATTCTCCTTGGATTACCCTGGCTCAGGCTGCACGAGCCGGTTGTTGACTGGCGCTCTGGGGAGATTCTGCGGTGGGGTCACTCCTGCCATGAACGTTGCCTGTGGTCCGTCATCTTTCCTCGTCTGCTGCCTAAGTCTGTCGAGCTCCCGGGCCTTCCCGCACCGTATCACACGTATGCTGATGTCTTCAGCAAAAAAGAAGCGGATTCACTACCTTCGCACCGGGCCTATGACTGTCCTATCGACCTGATTCCCGGGGCCACTCCTCTCAGAGGGAGAACGTATCCTCTATCCCCAGCAGAGACCACGGCTATGACGGAATACATTCAAGAAAACCTGGCCAAGGGGTTCATTCGGAAGTCCTTGTCCCCTGCAGGCGCAGGCTTTTTCTTTGTTCGGAAGAAAGACTGATCACTCCGACCATGTATTGACTACCGGGGCCTGAACAACATCACCGTTAAGAATCGATACCCGCTTCCGCTCATCCCTGAACTCTTCGACCGGCTGAGGGGGGCTCGGGTCTTCACGAAGTTGGATCTGCGGGGAGGTTATAATCTAATCCGGATCCGTGCAGGGGACGAGTGGAAGACGGCCTTCAATACACGGGATGGGCATTATGAATAATTAGTCATGCTGTTTGGCCTCTGCAATGCTCCGGCCGTGTTTCAGGAATTCGTTAACGAGGTGTTTCGGGATCTACTGTATTCCTGCGTGGTGGTGTACTTAGATGATATTCTCATCTTTTCGTCCGACCTATGCTCTCATCGGAGAAGCGTTCGCATGGTCCTCCATCGCCTTCGGGAGAATCATCTCTACGCCAAGATTGAGAAATGCCTCTTTGAGCAAACCTCGTTACCCTTCTTGGGGTATATAATCACGGATTCCGGCCTGAAGATGGATCCAGAGAAGCTCTCAGCGGTGCTCAAGTGGCCTCGTCCTGTTGGTATAAAAGCCATCCAGCGTTTCCTCAGATTCGCTAATTATTACCGACAGTTTGTGCCTCATTTTTCCACAGTGACCAAGCCCATTACGGTCCTGACCCGTAAAAGAACCAAGTCAAACAGCTGGTCTCCCGAGGCTGAAGAGGCCTTCCTTGCCTTGAAACGCTCTTTTGCATCAGCACCAATCTTACATCGCCCGGTGGTCAGTAGGCCTTTTGTCCTAGAGGTGGATGCCTCCTCCACGGGAGCCGGGGCGGTCCTTTCCCAGCAGGCTCCCTCTGGACGGCTGGCCCCCTGTGGGTTCTTTTCCAAGTCCTTTTCACCGGCAGAGTGTAATTACTCCATTGGAGACCGGGAATTGTTGGCCATTAAAATGGCCCTGGAGGAATGGAGGTACCTGCTTGAAGGGGCAGTGCACCCCTTTACTATCTTCACGGACCACAAGAATTTGGCCTATCTGCAATCCGCTCAGAGACTCAACTCCAGACAAGCCAGATGGGCTCTGTAGCTCTGTATTTTTCTCGTTTTGATTTCAAGCTGCAATTCCGTCCCAGGAATAAGAACATCAAAGCGGATGCTCTCTCCAGGTCCTTGCAGTCGCCTGAAAGGGATGAGGGTCCTTCTTATGTTATCGAGCCTGCCAAAGTTATCACCGTGGCTCCTGTGAAATTCTCTTCCCCTCCACCAGGCAAAACCTTCGTTCCCCAGAATAAACGCCCGGAGGTGCTGTGCTGGGGGCACTCCTCTAAGGTTGCCGGGCACGTTGGTACCAAGAAGACCCTTTTGCTTCTCTCCCGTTACTACTGGTGGCCTTCCCTTCACCAAGACGTGATGGACTATGTAGCCTCTTGCACGACCTGTGCTCAAACCAAGGTTCCGAGAACCCGGCCTCCTGGCCTTCTTCACCTGTTACCGGTTCCGGAGGCTCCATGGCGGCAAATCGCAATGGATTTCGTAACAGATTTGCTCCGCTCTGCTGGATGCACTACCATCTTAGTCGTAGCAGATCGCTTCTCCAAAATGGCCCATTTTATACCTTTGCCCGGACTGCCCTCAGCTCCAAGGTTGGCCGAGATCTTCATCCACCAGATCTTCAGGCTACATGGCCTTCCCCAGCGGATTGTGTCTGACCGTTGGGTCCAATTTACCTCTCGATTCTGGAGGGCTCTCTGTCAGCTTATGGGCACATCCCTCGACTTCTCCTCCACTTACCATCCACAGACCAACGGGCAAGTGGAACGGATTAATCAGGTTCTAGCAGCCTACCTACGCCACTTTTCCAACGCCCATCAAGACAATTGGGTCTCTCTCTTACCTTGGGCAGAATTTGCCCATAATAATCATCTCAGTGAATCCACCACCAAGTCGCCGTTCTTTGTAGTCTCTGGTCAGAACCCGGGGGTTCCACTACCCTTTTTTTCGTCATCAGGAGTTCCCGCAGCAGATACTCTTGCCATGGATTTTTCGCAAATCTGGAAGGAGACTAGAGAAGCCCTCGTAAGGGCCAACACCCGAATCAAGAAACATGCGGACAAAAGACGAAGAGACCTTCCTTCGTATCGTCTGGGCGACAAAGTTTGGCTGTCAACCAAGCATATCCGTCTAAAAGTTCCTGCCTACAAGTTAAGTCCCCGATACATCGGTCCTTTCGAAGTACTTGGACGCATTAATGAGGTGGCTTACAAACTGAGGTTGCCGGCTTCTCTTCGAGTCCCTAACGCCTTCCATGTCTCGCTCCTGAAGCCTGTGGTTCTGAACCGGTTTCAACCTACCGCCACTGCTCCTCCTTCACCTATTGGGGCTGAGGACGTCTTTGAAGTAAAAGACATTTTGGCTATGAAAAGAGTTAGGGGGAAGACGTCTTTTCTCATTGAGTGGAAGGGTTTTGGCCCTGAGGAGAGGTCCTGGGAACCTCGAGAGAATGTTAATGCCCCTCTTTTACTGAAAAAGTTTTTGGCCACTCTCAGAAGGGGGGGACGTAAGGAGGTGGGTACTGTAACCACCGCTGCCACTCCCCACCGCCGCCCCCCCGGCGGCACGCTCTCATACCCGACCTTCCGCGCTGCTGCATCCCTGCACTCTGTCCCTAGGTCGCGGGCGCGCTCGCCCGCTTCCTTCATCCAGCAGTGGGCGTCGCTGAAGGCGGGGCCTACCGCCCACTTACTGGCCAGTAGGTATTTCAGGCGTCCTCCCTATGGGGAAGACTCCTGATGATTGTGTGGCTACTCTGCACTCTCTGGCCGCTATAGTTTCCTATAGTACATCTGCCTGCCTTGTGTCTTGCTCAGTTCCCTCTGTCAGCCTTGTGTCTCGCTCTGTTTTCCCCTCCCCGCCTGTCTCAGCCTTGTCCTCTCCGCTCCTACTCTCCCACCTGTGGCTCTTCCTCCGTACCCCCTTGCCACCTGTAGCAACGTCTTGCTATCTTATTACTAGCCGCTGCCTAGTTCCTCCGTTACCCCGTCCAGGTACCCTGGTCTCTGTCCTGCCTTGTCCTTCGAGCCGTCCCTCTTGGTACCGGCTGTTGCGGTTCTGCCCCCTGCGGTCCTGCCCCTAACGATCCCTATATAGGGGTCGGTCTTCACCTGGCATGCTCGGCCCAGGGACTCCTGATCCGCGACCCAGAGGGTCCACTCTCGGACGTACTCGGTTCCCGAACGTCACAATTTCCTTGCATGTACATATAAGATAAGCAGACAAAGTTTGTTCATATTGTTTTTACTACAGCAGACTTCACATGGTTACATCTTGGCTTAAACCCTTTACCCTCAAGGGTGGTTTGCATGTTAATGACCGGGCCAATTTTTACAATTCTGACCACTGTCCATTTATGAGGTAATAACTCTAGAACGCTTCCATAGATCCAGGTGATTCTGACATTGTTTGTTTTCTTGTGACATTTGTACTTCATGACAGTGGTA